>NW_005843190.1:17620-27779 GCF_000455745.1 Alligator sinensis
TATAAGTTTCTTCGGAATAAAGTTTAAAAAAGGCTGATTAGAATATCTTAAGTGGCTATGGATGCATACTGATAATTCTGTAAAAAGCCAACCTTTGTATGCAGTCCATTTTGCTTACACTTGCACCAGAAATTCAGGGAGTCTTGCTTTATTGAACTTTTTCAACACCCTGATTAAAAAATGTTTGCTGTTTTGGGGAATTATGCCTTGTAATTGTGTATGGAAGTTGTTTCTCAGATTTTTAAGAACAGGTTGGACAACACTTGTCTAGGAGTGATCCTGCCTGTAGCCAGAGGGTGTCAGAGTAAATGTCCTTCTGAGGTGCCTTTCAGCCCTACTTTGATTTTAACAAAGCTCACAGGAACTTTTTTGTTTTTAAAGAAAAATTGCATATGTTCTGGTGAAAAGGATTGCAGAATAATAAATTAGTTTACATATTTAAACACTGGCGCATAAATCTTCAGAGGCCTTTTTAAATATAAAATATTAGCTTGATGGTATATGAGATATAGCATCTCTTTCTTTGTCACATACCGCTTTGTACAGAGAGATGGTCAAGCTTTGTTTCAGCTTTATTTATAAATGCATGTCTGCTTTTCCTTTAAAAAAAAGTCATAATATAACCTCTGCAAATAATATTTTTAATTAAAAGGAAATGAAACAAAATAAACTTTTGTTATTAAAAACTCATTCTAACAGTTCCCCTTCAGGAATCAAATTATGTTTTATTATAGTTACTATCTTTCCTAAATAGTCATTTTTCAAGAATGTGTTTCCAAAGAAAGGCCACTTTCCTGAGTAGCTCTTTTTAAACCATAGTTTAAACAGAGAAGGTAGGGACAATTTTTTGAAGATAAAAAGGAATTAACTCCCAGATCTGCTGCTAATCGGTGGCCAATTTGGGAGGCTGAGCAAGGCAAGGGGTGAAGTAAACTTCATATGTATCTTCCCCCTGTCTGGAGAAACAAGCTCTGGTGCAAGGGAGACCAGTGTATACTGTTTTGATTCACTTGGTAGGGGGAAAAACCCAGCTTCCCTGCATCTCAGTGACTGGCAGGAAGACCCTAGTCTTGGTATTTCAAGGAAGAGCAGGCGGACTCCATCCAGCTCCTTGCTGCATTTCAAACTAAACCACTCTCAGAGAAAGCAGGAAGGAGACAAAGCAGAAGGAGGTGGTTCTTCCTGCATAACAGGGGAAGCTAGTAAAGTGTGAATGAAAATTATAGGGGGCTGTAGAAATTTTGATTCCTTTTGCAAAACTAGCTGCAATAGGGAGAGAGCCTTTTTCCAGCACTCCAGTGTAATTACAGAGCAGAAAAGGAGGAGCTGTGCTCTTGAAACTAGTTTGCTTGAGTTAAATTAAAACCTTTATTAAACCTCCTTCAGGGTGAAAAGCATTTAAATTTATTCGGAGGATAGAAACAGCTGGTATGGCCTATCTTTGTTACCATAATAGCCTGTATGACTAATTCCTCTTCAGTCTCTTTGGCTAAGGAAGGTGTTTCAATGGATTAACTGCACAGAGCTGCACTTAATGCTCACACTGGCTCTCAAAGTACTTCTGTTTCAGTTTGCTTTCAGTGGTATATGGGGAGTTCACCATACCTTGGTAAGCTTTCCTCTGTTTCAGCTTCTCAAAGAACCATTGAAAGCACTCTTTTTGCTCTTAGTTCTCTTTATTTGGTAATCAGAGGATGGTAGGCCATGTTAAACCAAAGTCAGGCAAAAAGTAGGGCAGGATGAAATAGTTCCAAATGAACATTTGTCCAAAAGGGGATGGGGGAGCTCTTGCTCCAAACTGTGCAGCAGGTGTATCACTCCCAGCTTGTCCACCTATAACTGTTAGAGCGTAACAAGTGTTGACACTGTGTCATCTATATTGTTCCTAGCTTGTCCACATATTTGCTGGAATGTAACACCTGCGTCATGCTCCCTGTCAGCAGTTCCTCTTTTGAAACTACTCTAAGTGTACATTTGTGATACCCTTGGAGAATGACTGGTTCAGAGGCATGAGGCTTTGTATGCAGCAGTCTCCATTGTCAGATACTTTATTTGGTGATGGAATCAATATCTTTGGATCTGAACTAGCCTGGCTATCTCTTCTCCTCTCATAGGTCTCTGGATCCCATTTGCAACTAGGGATTCAGAAATAATTACTAATGAGAAATCTCTCTTCTTTATCTTTGGGTCCTCAAAATAGTTTGTGGTTGAGGTAATAACAAATATGGAGTGGCCCAAGTGAGTGTAGTTGCTAAATACTATGCTTAGTTTCAGGATAAAGAAACAGCAAGGACATAGCAGAGACAGACAAAATATGGCCTGCCAGCTGGATCTAACCAACCAAAGGATTTTATCTGGCCTGTGGCGTTTTTTGGCCCCGCTCATCCCAGGTGCTGGGTGCAGCCCAGGCTGTGGTGTGTGTGGCTGGTCCTGCTGCCCCGGACACGTAGCGGGACTGGGACAGCATGGCAGCCAGACTCCTCTTCCTGGCAGCCCAGATGGCGGCAGCTCCTTCTGGCTGCTGCTGACACTGTCACCACCACTGCTGGACCTGGCCCTGCTGCCCTGGTACCCTGGCCTGTCCGCCCCACCCCCGCTGCTGGGGGCACTTGACAGATCAGGCAAGGATATCTATGGAGATCAATCCAGGACTCCTGTGGGCTGGCTGAGTGTATGGGATGGGGCCACAGGTGGGCGAGGAGCAGTATCTGGGCAGGGTGGGATCAAATCGGGGTGAAAGCAGAGAGCTGTGCTAGAAGCAGATTGCAGCTCGGCCTTGGGCCCCAGCACCACACTGTCACTGCCCTGCAGTCCTAGCCTTTCTTGTCTGTCCTGCTCGTGGACACTGCTTTACACCCATCCTTGTCCCCATCCCCTCCACCTGGCTGAGCACTCCCTACCCATAGGAGTCCTGGGCCAATCTCCATGGAGACCATCTCCTGCTCACTCCATCCAGTGCCCCCAGACTGATCTAGTAATCTACTGCTTAAGAAGTATTGGTGAGCTGTTGTGGTCCTGGGGAGGGGAGGGGAATGCTGACCCAGCCCACACAGCTCTCCAAAACTCCCCAAGTGTCCTCCCAGCCTAAATAATTGCCCATCCCTGACATAGAGAAAACTGTCAGGGTAAAATTGGAGATTTTCATTTTGTGGAATAACTAAATTAATTAACTCTTCTCCCTAAGGAGTTATTAACTAAGAATAACTCTTCTTCCCCTCCCTTCCCCTGCCCCCCCAAATAAAACTCAAAGTAAAACAAAATAGGTTGAACCTAGGAATTTCATGGCAAAAGCATAAACCTCCAGCATTTATGCTAAAGTAATTGCTTGCTATTATGGGGACTTGTTGTCTGGTGCTTATTTCCCCACCCTGGATTCAATCCCAGCTGCCAAACACAGGTGGTTATTGCAAAACTGGCCTGTTGATCCCTGCTGAGATTTTATACTTTTAAGTTCTGTGTGGCCAAATTGCTAAAGGGATACATGGTGAACTTAGTCACCATGGTACATTGCAGCTACTATATCTATCCTACAGGTGGAAACAGACTATGTAGTGGTATTACTAGCTGGTAAAAAAAAACATTTTGACATTTTTGTCTATTAAAGCTTGGCAAGAGGTAGCGCTGTGCAGAGGTATCTAAGCCGAATCAGGGAGCAGAATCAGCATTACCTGACTCTGGCCAGGCAAATATATTCAGCTTCTCAGTGAAGCTAATAGTGCCTGAGCTAGCTCCATGACCTCCTTTATACAGCACTGCATTGTCATGTTGGTATATCTTAGAGATGTAAAGTATTGAAGTACTGAAGTAAATGTCCTAATCTTGTGCTTCTCTCTCAATGGTATAAAAATGTCTGACTTTTCTCTTCCTGTTTTTTGCTGTTTTTCAGATAGTTATTAAAAAACGAGAACCCTTAAATTTTGGGGTCCCAGATGGAAGTACAGGATTCTCTAGTAGATTAGCAGCTACCCAAGATATTCCTTTTATTAATCAGTCTGTAAGTATGCTGTGTATGGTGATTCTTTATTTGTCGGGTACGTGCTGCTTATTGGTAAAAGGCAAATTCTGTCTAGAATGGAATTGCTGAAAAAGCATTAGAGCTGTTTGAGCAAGTGTTGCTGAATTTAAATTGAGGACTTAGGTGAATCACTAACTTTTTAGCTAATGAAAAGAAGAAATGAGAAGGGAATGCACTGCAAGTCAGCAAGGATGAGACACACCCTGGGTATTCACCCATCTCCCAAACCAATTGGCTGTAACTTTTCTGGATATTACATGTTAAGCCAGTGAAGGAATAGAGGAATGACCTGTATTTGTAGTGACCAGTCCATGAAGCTGCACGTACATCCAAATATATGATTCAGCACACATGAAGGGAAATGTTTTCCTTGACTACAGAGGAAATGTGTGCAGTACAAGACCTTGTGGGCTATACATATAATGTATGATGATGCTTGCCTAATTTGCAATGTTTAGTTAGGGTTAATTGGATTTTGCAAACACTCTAAAGCTACTAATTGTACTTTAAGTTGTCTGTACTTTGAAGTCTTATAAATATTCTAATTTTAAATCTTCATAACTTCTGCTGCTTTTTATCCTGGTAATTAAATTTAAAAACTACTATGGTCTATAGATTCTTGCCAGGTAAAAGTTTATTTTGAACAATTACAACATCACCTGTACTGTACAATGCTGAAGGCAGGAGTACCATCCCAGTCTCAACTACTAAAGTTCTCTCAAGGGGTATATAACATGAGTATCCAAGTTCTGCATGTGTTCAGTTCTTTTGCAGACTTGTTGATAGAGGTGTCTTAATTACTGTATCTATCCGTATCCAAGATTACTTTGAATTTAATATGATGCCACTCCCTCCCATCTCCCCCTGCCCCATCTACCCCATTAAATTCTAGACATGGAAAATTATAAATTTGTTATAATTTTCTAAGTTTAGAATCTAAGTATTGGGGGCAGGCAGTGGGGAGGCAGCAGGTGGTGGGGGTAGCATCAGCAGCATACAGATTCCTCCTTCCAGCATCTGCTTCCAGGGAAGGAGGAATTTGTGCGCTGTTACTGCTGTCCCAGCTGAGCCAGACGAAGCAGTATGATACTCAATTCTAAGTTGAGGCTTGGTTTTCCCCATGTTCAATATGGGGGAGGGAACTCATCTTAGAATTGAGTAAAATATGAGATACATGATCTCAAACTTTTGGCTAAGATCAAACAAGACTGGGGGCATCTGAACCCCAAGGTGTCCAAGCCTGGGGCTAGCACATAGGATACCTGCCTGGATTTGGGGAATATCTGAAGCCCCAGACGGATGGGTCTGGGAGGGAGGATGATTGTCTGATGGTAAAGCCACACAACTTGACACCTGAGCTCTCCTCAGTTGAATTTTGGAACTTGACTATTGGGCTTTGTCCAATTGAATCTGGAACTGATTTGGCCTTTGAAACAAAATGTATTAAAAATATAGTTTGTACCGGATTGCCAAAAAGAGGCTCAAAATTGTGTTTATAAAACACCTGTGCTAAAAACTTGCAGCAATTAAAAAAAAAAAAGGTAAAATACATCACTTCTGGATTAACTAAGTCTATAAGTACTATATGAAAATTGCTAAAGCCATGTTTAATTTCAAGCTTATTGTTTTCAAATTTGCTCCTCACTTCAGGTCTGACAGTAAGGGGAGGGGGAAAGGACTGTCAGGAGAAAAAGTTGGGGGGAAGCAGAAAGAAAAGGGCTGCCTGAAACCCCCAGATTTGTTTTCCCTACTTGTAGCAGTGGGAAGGGAGTTAAATTCAAGGCAAACCTCCAATAATTAGTTTCTATACCTGGAAAATTATAAGGACTTTATACATTTTCCATCTATAGAATCTGATTACTGGGGGATTGTCTTATTATTAAGGTTGTAGTAAATACAGTATTTTTTCCATGGTTTGTTTCAGCCTGAATTGGGAGATTTGGAGACCTGGCAAGAAAACTCTAATGCCTGGGAAGAAGGGGAAGATGCTGCCTGGCAAGCAGAAGAAGTTCTTAGGTAACTTGAAATATTTTATACCTGACCCGGCTCAGGAGGTGACTGAGCAATGTTTTAGGGACAACATCATTTTAGCCAAGTGTACAATGTAAAATGATTTGAAATATATGGTTAAATAGGATTTTCATTCCCCCCCTTCCTCTTCCATTTGTACAAATGTATACTTTGTGTAAATTGTCTTGTAAATAATTCAGGGTAATAGCTCCTTGAATATAGTATTATATGCAACGAGTTCTTACTATTAAGAGACTAGTCGTGTGTGCCAAGAATTTCGAGCATTAACATGTATTGCTTAACATCTTGGATAAAATGAAGTATGCATAGGATGGTATGACAACTAAATTTAAGGTGTGTACGTAAGTGGGGAAATTATGAAAACAGCTAGAGTCTAGAAATAACAATTGCAGTCTAAAACACTGTCAGTTTGTATGTTGCTGAGGCACTTTACTCCTAAGATTTATTCTTTACCTATGTCAGAATTTTACAGAATAATATAAATATCCTAAACTAATGGAAACTTCTTGAAAGGGTGTCAGTGTATAGTACTGCAGAAAAGCTATTCTGTTTAGATTTTTATACTGTGGAGGTAAGCATACCATCTGTTCTGTAATCTTTTTGTTTAAGCAAGTGCACAAAGGGTTAAGCAGACTTTTTTTTTGTACAATACTAGTATTGAATTTGGAATTTTTTTCCCCTCCCATAAATCAGTATGTAAGTATTTTCCACAATACTGGCTTAGCATAGCAATTAAGATGCTGTACCGTAAGACATGAAATGTAAAAATGCAACTTAATGTAGGGGTTTTCAACCTTTTCGGATTAGTGTACCCCCAGCAGCCGGACAGTGCTCCATCCCCGCCCACCTGTGTATACCCCTAGGGCCTTCTCAAGTACCCCTGGGAGTACGTGTACCCCTGGTTGACAACCCCTGGCTTAATGCATTATTATGGCTGTGCAGTTAGTCAAAACTGGGGAAAAGTAACAGTCTCTCATCTGTAACTTAGACCAATTTGTTTGTTTTTATGGTGTTTTTTATAATGCGAAATGCTGAGTAACAGTTTGTCAGAAAGGACAGTGGCAGTGCCCCAAGGCTCTGTCCTTGGACCAGTACTGTTTAATATCTTCATCGGTGATTTGGACAAAGGTGTTAAAAGCACCTTGTCCACATTCGCAGATGACACTAAACTATGGGGCATAGTAAATACACTGGAGGGAGGGAGTGAATTCAGGCAGATTTGGACAGACTAGGGAAGTGGACAGATCAGAATAGGATGCAGTTCAACAAGGATAAATGCAAGGTGTTGTACCTGGGGAGAGAGAATCTCCAACACACCTATAGACTGGGGGGTACCAGTCTGAGCACCACAACAATGGAAAGAGATCACGGAGTCCTGATTGATGCAAAAATGAACATGAGTCGCCAGTGTGACAAGGTAATAAGTAAGGCTAACTGCACTCCTTCTTGCATCAGCAGGAGTATCACAAGTAGGTCTAGGGAAGTGATAATTCCCCTCTATGCGGCATTGGTGAGGCTGTGGATGGAGTAGTGTGTCCAGTTTTGGGCGCTGCACTTCGAGAGGGATGTGGATAACCTTGAGAGGGTTCAGAGGAGGACTGCTCGTATGGTTGAGGGCCTGCAGGTAAGATCCTGTGAAGACAGACTGAGGGATCTGAATCTCTTCAGCCTCCGCAAAAGAAGGCTGAGAGGCAACCTTGTGGCTGCCTACAAACTCATCGTGGGGAGCAGCAGGGAATAGGGGACACTGTTTAGCAGGGCGCCCCTTGGGGTTACCAGGAATAATGGCCAAACTAAAGGAGAACAGATTTAGATTGGACATAAAGAAGAAATTCTTTACGGTGAGGGTTGCCAAAATATGGAATGGGCTTCCAAGGGAGGTGGTGCTTTCCCCTATCCTGGAGGTGTTCAAGAGGAGATTAGACAGGCATCTGGCTGGATGCCTGGAGCAGGGGGGTCAGACCCAATGATCTACCAACTCTAGAAATCTACGAAACCTATGAAATGTTAAGCATATGCAGTTTATCAAAGTTGTTATCACAATTAGAACATTTTTATGTTAACAGGCAATTTCTTAGATTTTCTGATTATCCACAATTATAAACTGAGGAATCTTGCCAGTATGTTAAGGTTGCTTTTGCTGTTTCATACATTTGCTTTAAGGAAAGAGAGAGCAACGAAGGAAGAAGGTAATAATTAGGTTTTCAGTGTTGTCTTGTGTTGAATAAGAGGAGCATTCTCACCTTTTGCTTCTTCACTGGCAGAAGATTGCTTTCTGTAAAAGGAGCATCACATCTGTTTACATTTTAACAACAACTCTCATAAGAAAAGGACTCTTTCCTATGACAGTATTTGTAGGATCTGTTTAGTGAGAGATACTAGAATTAGGTTGGTTTTTTTTTTAAATACAATATAGAAAAGTTGTCTTTCAGTTTGTACCAGTGAAACCTTGAATATACTACTCTCACAAACTTCCAGCAGTAGTCTCCGTTTCCCTACTTAAACTTTCTGCAGAAGCCAAGCAAAGAGGCACCATATTTTGACACTACAGGAAAAATAGAGCTTTTAGTAAAGTGCTTTTATTTCTAATATGAAAATGTTTAGAAAATTAATCTTTTTTTTGAAAAAATTTTAAGCTTACTGAAAAAAAATGCTACTGTGAACTCAGTTTCATTTTGCTGTAACCCTGTGTGAAAAATATTTAATTTGTTCCTAATTGACTCAAGATAAAGAAGCTTATTTATATTCTTACTCTGTGGCAACTCAAATAGTTGAACCTGTTTTATTCGCCTGTTTTGGTACTTAATTTAGCTTGAGGCCAGGTTTGGAAACACTGGCACATTTCTAAAAGCCAAGCATATAAAAACAAGATTGTTTTTTTGGTCATTTTTTATTTGGAGGTTCCACTCAAATGCAATTAAAATAGCTTAAAATTATATCATTCTTGGCTTCAGTATTGAACATTTCTAGTCATTTCTCAGGCCCTGCCTTTCTCTGAGGTATCTTGTTAATGGCCTCTTCTCTCATGAAATATCTATGAGCCATATGGCTTAAACTCCAAGTTTTGTCAGCATATTATACATGTTCGCCTATGTTCTTAAAGTGTCTGTGACCCCTTTTAGGAAAATCAGTGTGCCTGTAAGATGATATCTGTGACTGATGCATGACATAGCAGATAATGTATTGCCCATTTGAGGGTAGAAAGGGAAACTGAGGGGGGAAGATGATGCATACTCCTATATCTTTTCACTAAAAAAATATTAAGCTGCAACTACCTGCATCTTTTGCAGATTTAACATATTTCTCTATGGGATGTAACAGTTGCAGAAGGATCCCTCACTCTAGATACAGGCATCTCGCACAGAGGAACCATGTTAAAAGCATGATTAAGGTTGCAATGTCAAGTACTCAAATTCATGCTGGTCAGTGACGGAGTCTGGGTTTTTAATCACTAAAGCTGAAGTCTGTATTGTGTGGGTGTCTGGACAGCAGTTGTGTGGGGTTTTGTTTTCTTTTGTTTTGCAGAGGTTTTCACAGGCCAAATCTAGGTGCATTTTCAAGGGGATTGCAAAGCAGATCCTCTGCCTAAATTTCAAATTTGTCTGTTGTTTCAAAGCATGTGGCACTAGAACTTTTCTCAAGGAAAAGGTGATCTGCTCCAGTCCACCCGCCTCCCTCCCACATAGCAGCAGTAGTGCCAGCCGGTGGGGACCAAACTAGAGAAGCCAGGACTGTCCCAGTTTTCCCAGGATTTATGATTACCCTGCTTATAGTGATATTAAGGATGTGAGTAGAGGAAGAAGAGGATCAAGTGGCCTAAAGTTATTTTTACCATCCTTCATTGTGGGTGTTTTACCCTCTGCCCCAACCTGGTCACTTGCAAGACAGCAGTGTAACTCTCTGTTAGCAGTGTAATCTGGCTGCATAATCCAGCTTCATGAAATGAAAATTTGGGTAGTATGAGCCTCTACAAATTACACCCTGACGTGGTTGGAAAAGGAAGCAAAATCTAATGAACACTATTTGTAAATAACTCCTTCTGAATGCTATACATCTTCTAGGATATTCAAAGCAAATAGGGATGGGGATGCGGGTTCCCTGTACTTCTCTTTC
>NW_005843190.1:27810-31643 GCF_000455745.1 Alligator sinensis
AGGCACTGATAGTATCTTGAATTTTGTGTATCCCAGTTCAGTACAGTGACCTGACAGGAGTCTGTCAACCAGAGAGGGCCAAAGTGGATTGCAGCCCAGTCACATTCTAAACATTTCTGTCCATGTGTCAAGGATTGCAAAGTGTGATGTAGGAGCTAGGGAAGGACATCTAGTTCCCTCCTAGTTTATTTGAACAACTAAAATGCACTAGAAGCCAAAAAGTTTCTCCATAAGGTTTATATACAGAATTTGCAAATACAAGTCACCATTCAGCAGTGCAATTACTTTTTAGAGTTTGTTTCAGAATCTTATTTCCCTCCCTTCTTTCTTTCAACTCACACAATGAAATCTTTCATGTCTTCCCATTCTCTGTATTTTTTCCTGTGGGGTCGTCTGCTGATGTGCTACCTACTCCTCCTTCAAGTCCCTTCTGGAAGTGTGCTCTTTCCAATAAGCCTGCACACCCAAATCCTCCTCTTTAGATGTGGTAATTTGGAATGAGGCAGGGTAGCAGGGGGAGGAAAGACCCTTCTTCAAAACTGGTAGCTTTTACAAGCATGCCGTGCCTGAAGTGCATGGTCAGTCTTTCTAGTTTTGTTGCATTACACTTCTGTCCTTCCTCACTTCTGCATTCTCTTTTTGTGGTAAGAAGTCCCCTCCTGTGCTGAAACCTTGTCTGAAGAAAACCTCAATCTAATTGTTCAAATGTAGGTGCCTTTTGGGCACCCAGCTTCGAATTTGGCTTTTAAAAACATGACTGTTCTCTGCTGTTCTTTGTGCATCTCCGATTTATCAGTACAAATGAAGTCAGTTTTTGTCTTTTATTTTTTAAGGATTACAAATTTTACTTTTTAATTGAAAGAAAAATAAAAAATCTGCTTATAGTAATACAGGCCTTAGATTATCCTAATTTCAAATATACTTTTAATTATTTATATAAAAAACGGTGGTTTAGGAAGTCCTCAGTACCCTTTAACTTAACTCATTTTGAATTTGTGTCTTTTACTTGTTTTCATCCTGATTCTGTGTATGGCTTGAAGAAGCTCAAGTTCACCTGAGAAGTTAAATATCCTGTGCTGCCTTAGTATCGATATAGCTAGCCTTTACAATGGAGTAAGTGCTGACATTGACAGATTTCTAAATGAACTATCTCAAATTTGTGATGTGCAGAAAAGCTTTTTCTTTAATTATGTTTTGCTTTCTAGTTAAAGGTGACAAGGGAGAGATCTACTACTTCTAAGAACTGAAACATTGGGCCGATTTATCAACTAGTTTAGATGCACAAAGATGCAGACAGGTGACTAGCTGGAATTTTTCAAAAGCACTGACGTAGATTGTATCTAGGTGACTCTAGTTTCCATTGAAGCCAGTGGAAATTAGACATCTAATGCCTCATAGTTTTCTTCAGAGTCATGTAGCTGCATATACATTCAAGTTAGTTTGTATTTAATAATAATTTTAAAATGTTATCTTCACACATTTTAATTGAATTCCAACTTTCATTCAAATTCATCTTAATTAAAATAATAAAAGAAAAATACTATGCAGTAAACAAATAATGAATTATTCATCATTTCTAATTCAATAGAAATATAAAAATCTGTATAAATGTGTGTTGAGCTATATAATTGCACCATTGAGTATAGTTATGATGCGTCTTTATGCTTAGCAAAAGAAGTACCAAATTAAGTATAGAATTTCTTCTTAGTTGCAAGCAATATTGTAGTGGCTGCCAATGATTACATACCACTGAAAATAAATATTTGTCTAGTAAAGTAACTGAAATGTATAATTAAACAGTGTTTAACCAATTGTTTAAAATAGGTCATTTTAAAATCAGTCTATCCTGGCTTCTTTTTAGTTGCCAGACTTTTGGTTTAGGCACGTAGCCATTGACAAGTAAACATAGCAGTAACACATTATAGGATTGGTATCAAATGAGAAAAAGGAACACTTTTAGCCTTCTAAAAAAATAAAAATAAAAAAAAATACTGGTTCTTTCATAAGCTAAACTTCTCCAATTTTGTATTACCTTGATTTTTTTTTTTTCCCACCATATCATTGTCTATATTCAGAAGTCTGGATAGTGAACATTAATGTTCAAACTGGCAGCAAGAAGTGATACACTTTTATCAAGACCATTTGCTATGAACATTGGCCATTGGGCCTGCTGTTGATGCATTTCTCACATCACAGATGTTATTTGTGACTGCCTTTGAAATCTCCTTTTTATCAAACAAGCCTGCTTTTTAGATTGTTTATCTACAATAAAAATTTCTTGGATAGCCAGCAGAGGGTGCAGTAAGCTTCTTAGAAGTTTTACTGCAAATGAGAATGTTCTGCATAGTTTTCAGTTTTAAAATATATATGTATGTATATGATCTGATGCTGATGGTTCTAACTCCTCAATCTCGGGGCTGCTGTTACTTTCTGTTAATGCTGTGTATTTCTCTCTGTGTTTTTGAAACCCCATTTTTTGTGTATTTAAGCTGTTTATAAATGTGCTATTTTCTCTCTCAGTTGTTTCCATTTCCCCTACCCAAATCACTGGCAACCACTGTTAGGCTGCTACTGTGAAGTGCATAGTAGTATGTCTGCCTTTTAGCTTGTGAAGTTGGTGGAAATTTGCAGGTTGCAAAACAAAACCTTTCTTATGTGGGCTGAGGGTAGCTGGCTGGGTTGGGTGGGCGGAGACCCACAAAAGGTTTGGGCATTTGTGCCCAGGGTCCTAGTGCAAAAGTTTGATGAATATCTCTGGTTTTCCTTGACATTTTATCCTATTGGTTACACTGGAGTGATGTTGTAGCTGTGATGGGAGAGGAAGTATGTGAGGGGCAAGGATTTTTGGGGGTGATATCTTTTATTGGACCAACATGGTTGGCAGAGACTTGGACAATCTTGCAAGAGTAGGGCACTCTGAAGAAGAATTTCTATCCTTATCCTCTTTGTTATGCTCTGAAACCTTATTTTATTATACCACAGAACCCCAAGTAAGACATGCATCCTGTTTTTTGGGAAGGCAGAATAAAGAGGAAAAAAAATATTTTTCCAGGGTTATGGTTATATGGAGCAGTGACAGAGCCTAATTGACCTCTGGAGATGCATTCTCAGTTTGATAACTGAATCTAAGCATCACAGAGATGCTTTAAGGTTATAAACCCTATTCCATGATGATATTGTTGAGTTTTAACATACCGTAAATTAAAACTATCTTTAGGTTTCTTGTTTTAAAAAAAGCATCTTAACAAAAACAAATAAATAAATAAATACGATTAAATAAAAACATCAAATTTAAATACAAGTCTGATCTTTTGTTGATTTTTATCCACCCTGGTTGTAGCTGTGATGATCCAAAAACTGTGTGAGGGGCAAAAATGTCTTCTGGCAATATATTTTATTGGACTACATCGGGTTAGATCAGCTTTCAAGCACAAGACATTCATTCTTCCTTGGGTCTCTGTGTTCTAATGTCTTTTTGAAGCTACATAGTTGGTGCAATAAAAATAATGCCCTAAAAATTCCTGCCTCAAGTGTTTAGCATACTTTGATCTAGGATTGCAGTCACCTCTTTGCTTTACTGCGTTTTACTGCTTATCAAATGCAGAATTACAGAAGATGGCTTTAATGTGTTACTCCTTGGTGCATGGATGCAGTTGTTGCCCTTGTGCCGCTCAGCTTTCACTCTTGGGGAAAAATAAAATGAACAAATTCTATCTTGTCTTTTTCTCATGAACTACATGTATTTGTGTTCTCATGGCAACCAGAGAGGTGAGACTGAGCAAGTCCTTGGAATGTCTTAAGTAATGACAGCCTGGATGTTGAGAGTATCAGCA
>NW_005843190.1:31674-33511 GCF_000455745.1 Alligator sinensis
TGCATTGAGGAATCTGTGCTTTTTCCTTTTTCTTTAGTTTTTGCCCCCAAATGCTGTACTTCTGTATTGTTGAAATTAGAGATGGACTGAGCAGTGATGTTCTTGTACAAAGTAACCAAAATTGGAGTTCTCAGTACTTGTATATTGTTTTAGATCAGTTTCTAGTGTTTAAACCTTGTTTTAAATGAGTAATGGTTTGACCACTGACGTCACTAAGAAGCTACCTGCATAGCACTTAGCAGAATCGGGCCCCAAATGTCCTAGAAATCTGGACTATTGAGCTACACTTTTGTTGTATACACAAATGGCTAACTAAAATTCTGTGTAATAGAACTAAGAAAAGGTAGAGAATCAAACTGGCCTGTATAAATACTTTCTATCTAGTTTATTTTTTAATAACAAATTGTAGACTAATGCACACAGATTTGAAATGGCAAAGTTTTATACAACCATGGATGTTCCATAAATATTTCTGTCAATTTTATATTTTTGTCAAGCTAGCGCCATATGTGAAGTAGCCTTGTAGTGTTCAAATCACAACCCCATTTATCAATAACAATTAGGTATTGTCTTATTTTTCCTTTCAGATTTAAGGAAATAGATAGAATTTCAAAAAAATAGATTAGATTAGTCCTTAGATTATTAAAATGGTTAATATACACATTTGAGGGAGTGGGAGGAAGGGAATAAAAGTTCCTGGTTTGGGGAGGCAGGACAGATTCCAACACTAGTTGTTGCATCACCAGCTGGAGTTTGAAAGTATTTTAGGCAATGTGCAAGAGCTTAACTGATTAGTGAAAGGGCAGGGGAGGGAGGCACAGAAGAATCAGTTTGCTTGGGGTGGGTATCAGAAGAAAAGTCTCTCCAGCTTTTGCAGTGAGGAGTAGGAAAGGCAACAAGACTTGCTGGAGCGAAAAAGAGAAAGGGAACTTCAGCAGGATGAATTCTTTGGTCTCTAACTCTCTGGTGGTTTTGGGGGGATCTGTTTCTGACTAATTTTTATGTAGCTTCACTTTTCTTATAACTGTTTTAATTAACTGTAATTCCATCCATGGATAATGGGTGACCTGAAACCTTGAGAGAGTGATGGCTATAGCATAAAAATGCATTCAAGAGACATTACCGTAGGAGATTTCAGTAGATATCAGGGGTAGATCCGCAGGGGATGCAATGGTGCAGTCACACCCCCATTTGCTTCCTCCTGCTGATGTAGGAAGGAGGGTTTCAGCTCCTTATGGCACAGTGAAGGTGGTGGCTGTAAGGGAACTAGAACAATTCCCCCGTCTCTCTCTGCCTCAGCACAGGCTTGTAAAGAGCTACTTCTGCTCTCTGGATATAACAGGGTTGGGATGACGGTTGTGGTGGAATATTGCTCAGACCACATGAGAGCTATGGTTGCAGCATTACCTCTAACACATCTTGGGCCCCCTGCATGCCAGTTACCGGGGCTTGGACATAGGCAGGGGTTCCTGTTGGGGAATGCTAGTTTATTGGGGGTGGTGAATGGGGCATGAACTTGGGGAAACCAGTTTGGAGGGGGTACCAGCCTGAGGGGCCCAGAGCTCCTGTATGGGCTGGGGGTAGGAGGGTTCTTCAAGCAGGGTACAAGAATCCTATGCCCCAGCCACAGCAGCTGGAGCCCACCCCCACACAGCAGCAATAGCAGCTTGAGTGCAGGGAGCTCAAGCAATACAGCTACTGAGGTCAGACCATCAAGATACTGCTGGGAGCCCCTGATCAGGGGGGACATGCAGGGAACATAGATTCATAGATGTTAGGGTCGGAAGGGACCTCAACAGATCATCGAGTCCGACCCCCTGCATAGGCAGGAAAGAGT
>NW_005843190.1:34231-42405 GCF_000455745.1 Alligator sinensis
GTGGCTGTGCTATGACGTCGGCCAGTGCCTTCAGTACCCTCGGATGGAGTTCATCCGGGCCTGCCGACTTAAAGGCATCCAGATCCTCCAAGTGCCTCTGCACCATCTCAGGATCTACGCATGGTAGTCTGGCGCCTTGCTGCTGCCTCTCTACAACCCCAGTGAGAAACTTGTCTTGTCCCTCACTTAGGAACACTGAGGCAAAGAACTTGTTGAGGAGTTCAGCCTTGTACCCCTGTCCGTCACCAATTGCTTCTGCCCATTTAGTAGGGGTCCTATTCCACCCTGGGCCTTCCTTTTACTCCCTATATATCTAAAAAACAATTTTTTGTTATCCTTTACTTGGGATGCTATCCTCAGCTCCATGGTAGGTTTGGCCCGTCTAACTGCCTCCCTACAAGAGCAAACAGAAGAGGTATACTCCTCTTTGGTAATCTCTCCCTATTTCCACTTTTTACGTGCCCCCCTTTTGGCTCGTAGGCTGCCCTGGATTTCTCTGGTCAGCCAAGGAAGCCTTCTGGCCCCTTTTCCCTCTTTTTTTCTCGCATCGGGATCATCTCCCTCTGTGCCTGAAGGATCATTTCCTTAAGGCACAGCCACCCTTCCTGAGCTCCCATCTCTTCAAAACTCCTACTCTGCAGTGCGTCCTCGACTAATCGCCTGAGTTCATTGAAATCAGCTTTCCTAAAGTCTAGCACTTTCACCCTACTAGTTACCTTACCCACTCGACGTCTTATGAAGAATTCTATTAATAGGTGATCACTGTCCCCCAGATGACCACCGATCTGTAGGTCCCCTACCATATCATCCCCTGTTGCCAATACCAGATCCAGTAAGGCATTCCCCCTAGTGGGATCGTGTATCTCCTGTGTCAGGTGGAGGTCCTGTACACAGGATAGGAACCTGCGTGAATGGTGGGAACAAGCACAGGAAGGGTGAATGGTGGGAACAAGCACAGGAAGGGTGAATGGTGGGAACAAGCACAGGAAGGGTGAATGGTGGGAACAAGCACAGGAAGGGTGAATGGTGGGAACAAGCACAGGAAGGGTGAATGGTGGGAACAAGCACAGGAAGGGTGAATGGTGGGAACAAGCACAGGAAGGGTGAATGGTGGGAACAAGCACAGGAAGGGTGAATGGTGGGAACAAGCACAGGAAGGGTGAATGGTGGGAACAAGCACAGGAAGGGTGAATGGTGGGAACAAGCACAGGAAGGGTGAATGGTGGGAACAAGCACAGGAAGGGTGAATGGTGGGAACAAGCACAGGAAGGGTGAATGGTGGGAACAAGCACAGGAAGGGTGAATGGTGGGAACAAGCACAGGAAGGGTGAATGGTGGGAACAAGCACAGGAAGGGTGAATGGTGGGAACAAGCACAGCCTGCGTGAATGGTGGGAACAAGCACAGGAAGGGTGAATGGTGGGAACAAGCACAGGAAGGGTGAATGGTGGGAACAAGCACAGGAAGGGTGAACTGACTTGCTCCCGCTACTGTAGCAAGCTGACCTGGAGTGGGGGGAGCCCCACGGCTGCTTCTGCAACTCTCCAGTCAGGAGCCATGGGCAGCAGCTGGGCAGGTTGCTGAGTTCAGCTGGATCAGTGGCAACAGCAGACAGGTTTCCTCTTCCTGCCCCTCCTCTCAGCTGTTGGGTGGAAATGTGGAGGAGGGCTGGCAGGGGCAGAAAGAAGAACCTGCCTCCTGCTGTTGCTGCTGTTACCTGTTGAGCCAGCACCCCATGCAGCTACTTCCTACCCCTGGGCCAGCACAGGACACCAAGAGCTCCCCAGGGACCAGATGGAGGAAGGAGGAACCTACCTGCTGTTATACCCTGCTGACCTGGGCTTGCAGGAAATATCTGAGTGAGTGCTGAGCTCAACTGGGGACAGCAACAGCGCAGTGGTCATGGTCGAGACCCTGCTCTGCCTCATGTCCCCCACTGGACCAGGTGATTTGGCTGTGCTTTAACACCCACCCCCCCAAATGGTTTTGAAGGATAGTGCTAGTGGCATGTGCTGCTTCCCTCACCCCATTCCAAATCTTGGCTGTGCTTATGGTAGAAATATATACATGTGTTTTATCTTTAAATGACACAAAATTATATCTAAAAAAAATAATTTGGCCTGCTGCACTGCACTCTTAAATACCTCTAACCATCTCCTGGATCATTCTTCCTACCTGTCATGGAAATCTATAATTTTATTAAACAAACACATTCATATTGGGCTAGAAGACCAGCAAAATCAGTGAGAGCCTTACTACTGACTGCAGTAGTCCTTTTGGGTTGAGGCTATGACTAGTATTTCTTGGCAGAAATTGCACTGTTTTTTAAAAGGTTTAAGAAGTTAAAGTATTATGCAGCTAACATATAAAGCACAGCAGTTGCTAGATTCTTATATGGTGATACCAACAGATAAGATCTATACCCTTTGTCCTCACTTGGGAAGAGGGAAGATATTTTTAAGTCATGTTTGCGAATTCACAGCAAAATCCTAGGGGAGATGAAACAGCTGGCAGGTTTCACACACATTAGCAGGGTGAGCTTCAAGCAGTAGGAAGCCTGTTTCATAACCTGCCTCTTAACTGTGGTTTTTACACAAGGTTCATTTTCCTGAGGATTTTACCTTGCCATTAGTTGACTTGATTTCACTGGGTGAAAAACATTCATAGGACACAGCCAAAAATACTGAACACAAATGAGTTTGACCTTAGCAACGCACTTAGCACAGATGTGAAATCTGCCCTTCCTGTTGAAGCTTCAGTTATGCGCACACAAACAGGAGGCAAGTTCTGCCGTTTTAGGAGCACAAGAATGACTGCTGCTTTACAGAGTCAGCATTTCAGACCATTTTCATAGTTGCAGAAACCTGTCATTTCAGTAAGTTCTAAACTTCATTCATTTAAGAGGCTGCTACTATCTGTAAAACATTAAAATAAACATGGAATCTGGGTCGGCTAATGCAAAAGGCTTTATTCTTTCTCAGAATCTTGTACTGTTTTCTAATGGTTGGAATCCCATGTGCTCTTCTCCAATTGCAGACAGCAGAAGATTGCAGAAAGGGAAAAGAGGGCAGCAGAACAACAAAGGAAGAAAATGGAGAAAGAAGCACAAAGGCTCATGAAGAAAGAACAGAACAAAATTGGTGTCAAACTATCCTAACACAAGCTGTTCAGTGGATGACAGTGTCAGCAGGAGAAGGGGGATTCCAGTCCTACAACACATGCATCATTCATATTAAGTATTTCTAGAACTCCAACACACTGCTTCATTTTAATGCATTCTTTGGGCCATCTTGGAAGCCAGAATTTTCCCATAAATTATCTTGAACTATGTTAGTATATGGATCTTTAAAACTAAAATAAAGTACTGACCCAACAAATCATACCTTGATGGAACAATGTTTCCTGCAATAGCCCTATCCATCACCCTCCTTATGCAAGAACACTGATTGCTGCAGTAACAGTATGATGGTGGAGATACAAACTCTTTCAACAAACAGTTCAGCTCAAGCTTA
The DNA here is from genome assembly GCF_000455745.1 of Alligator sinensis. NCBI lineage: Eukaryota > Metazoa > Chordata > Crocodylia > Alligatoridae > Alligator > Alligator sinensis. Next base: position 37,743 of record NW_005843190.1, read on the forward strand.
AAGAGAAACGGGTGTATATAATTCAGTGGTGGGAAGTCTGTATCGTCTATTATGCTTACCTGAAACACATGTAATTAAACAGTTTTAAAGAATCTGTTTTTCCCCCTGTGCTTTGTTTCACAAAATTCATGCCAGCACTTCTCTTTATTATTGCTTTAAAAATTAAATGTATGGTCTTTTCTGCAGGTCACTGTCTTCTCACAGGAGAAAAAATTGATGCTTCTGATGAATTCATTACCACACATCTGGTTTTAGAATAATTGCAAATGGGGTTTCTGTGGTTGGGGTCAAGTGAAAGCTGGAAATTAAGGGAATGAAAGTTTGCCTTACTTGCATTCCAGGATTGAAATGCCATGTAACCATGGTAGGCAGTGATGTTTCTGGTCTTGAGAATGATGTCAAAATAGTATCAGTCCAACTTGTACACTTCTAATAACTCTTTTCGTTGTAGATGTTGTCCACCATTACAGGAGTATATGGGCTTAGTTACATAATATATTTGTTTTTAATTAATTGTTTTAATTTAGTTACGTTTTTCTTTGGTGTGTTGTTTCAGATTCACTGTTAAGTATACTAGGATATTAACAGGGCATGCCAAGATTTCCCCAGTAAGTCTCTTGGAGGGCGGGGGGGGGCGGGTTAGTAATTCATCTTTACAGAAAGTTGCTGGCTGCCTGCCTGCAGTGGCCAAATTTCACAAGCAGGAAGAGGAGAAACTTTACATTCTGTATTGTACCCTGACATTCTTCTGAAAAGGAGCTCTATAAAAGATGCATGTAAGATGGCATATGTACAGTTGCCAAATCTTTGTCTGTCCTGCACGATCTGTTGATGGTCTTTTTGGCTGACTGCAACCTTTCCAATTTCCTGAAAAGCCCAAACCCCCACTGATCAAAAATATGCTGTGCTGATGGCAGGGAGGATCTTTAAAAAGAAAAAGAAAACAAAAACAGCTTCCACTTCTAATTTGTTAACCCAGCCTCTGCTGCTGCTCCTCAGAGGCTAAGAAAGGCATTGAGTTTTCTTTTGGCCTAAAAATTGAGTAATTCTCCCCTTTGTGCTTGCTCATCTATTTTATATCTGGGACCAACACTTGATAGGTGCCTTGAACAGTAGATTGACAGGTCTCAAATATCAAGATAGATGAGGGCTCCCCCTTGGGGCTTATTGTCATCTGCCAACAGTTAGATCAGGATGAGGGTGACTCTTGCCTGCTTCTAGAGGCAGGGGAGATGTGCCTGAAGCACAGGGAGGTTGTAACTAGCTACCCTAACCCAAGCTTGTGTTGAACAGACTGATTATCCCATTGGATAATCTCCTTATTATCCCATTGGAGAAATGTCTGGAACCTGTGCAGCACCTGAACCTACTCTATAGAAAGTAAAGCAGTTGAGAGCAAACATGTTCATTGTCTAATTGACAGAACAATGAGGGATTAATTGACTGGCTTTGAGAGTGGGATTAGAGAGAGAGAACACTGTATTTGTCCTTCCTTATGTTTAACGTTCCTAGAACTGCTTATTAATGTGAAACTTTTTAGTAAATTAAGGTATCACTCCATACCTGCATCATTGCCCATGAGTCACCTTTTGTAACCCAGGACGTGGCATGGAACTGAGACTTCAAATATAATGCATGTTTTTCTTCCTTTTGAGATGATAATTGGCTCTTGCATGCCATGAAGGATTTGTGTGTGTCACTTAAGACAACCAAGGCCATATACTAGTCCATCCTGCGGGGCGAGTCTGAGCTCTACTTCCTTCTAGTGGATCATTTTTTAGTAACATTTTAAAGCCAAGCCAACAGAGGCTCTTCTGAAGCAGTGTAAAAAAACCACAGACATGTCAATCCTCTTTGTCAGTTTGTTGAATACAGGGTAAGTCCATGTAACTGAGAAGAGAGGTGGTATTTGTTGTTATAACTTATGCACTGGTATTTGAGGTGGTATTTGATGTTATGACCCCACCACTTCAATATCTTGGCTGGGGGTTGGTCTCACATTGCTTACATTTTTTAGGCACAGGCCCTCCTTCCTTCCTTCCCCTACCCCCCAGTATTGGCCCTCCTCAGTATTATTTTTTTAGTCAAACAGGCTGAGGCTGCCAAACTTCATCTGATTCCTTCTGCCATGAACCATTTCCCTATGTATGTAAAAAATCAAAATACTTCCCAATCCAGTTAGCTCATCATTTGGCCCTTCTGTTCTAAGTAAGGATCAAACAGCAAAGGCTGGGGAGTAGCAATGAGGCAGATCTGATTGCAGACTGCCAAAAATAAGGGGAGAGAAGTTGTATCTAGCAAAGATGATGGGTAGGGGTTTAAGACTGCAGGAGGATGGGCTTTCCTTCAGGTTTGCTGTGTCCCTTTGGCCAGCTGCGGGGGGAGGAGGTGGCAAGAGAGTGGTAACTGGCTCCCCTGACTTTCTGATAATATGAATCTTCCTTCTCACTATTTTGTACCCCTGGCTTCCATCCCCGAGTCATGGAACTGTGTTCTGTAAATGGGTTCTGACCCATTTCTTTATTCTGAAGAACTGACAGGAACTCTTCTTATTGAGTCAAATTGACAGTGAGCTTTTTTTGCTTTCCCATCAGCAGCGTGGAGACATGATTTGAATAAGGAAAAGCAGGCAGGTGGAACCGTTGCCCAGTGCAGATGAAAGCTGGAAGAGACTGGTCCCAGAGGTAAACAAGCTGGGATCTTGGTGTCTGGAAGAAGAGGACTGTTGTTTTAAATTGTAGACCAAGGTCCCCTTATTACTATCTCATAGGTGGGGGAAGAGTTAGAAATCTCTGAAGGAAGCTGTTATGGGTAGTGTGTGCAGTAAGGGAAACTCCTGCATTATGAGTTATATGGTGGGCGTCGGGTAAGCCCACACTGGATTCAGTTAAAGGTCTAGTTATGTGTCTGTCTGTTACTTGTGTATCCTGGGCAGGTGTATTCATGTCACAAAATGGAACCTAATGCAAATACCAATCAAAGCTGTGCTTAATGCATTAACTTACCTAAATTGTAACTGTGCTTGGAGTCGGTATTGTTGCTTTCCTCTCAGCTTTGCATTGCACCCATCTCAAATTTACATGTTGGACTGTTCTGCTGGGAAATATATTGTTCTTAAGGTGCTTTCTACTTTACCACTGCCCAGAGGGCATGCAGATTGCACTAGCAATGGTAAAAGAAGGATAAAAAATATCTTTGACTTGGCTCCTGAAGAGGTACTTCCACCTGCTTTAAAGAGATCATCCGTGAGTTCCCCATGCTGCTTCTCAACCTTGAGGTGAAATGTTTTGGTTTGTTAAGAATCTCCTCGTTATCTGAGATTTGCTGAACATGAAGCCTACATTTGTGTGTGTGTGTGTGTGTGAGAGATCTACTTTTGCCCTAGTTGCTACATATCTCAGACTGTGTTTCTAAAAACCAAACTGGGCTCTAAATCTAAAGTAAAGGCAAATACCAGGACAGTTGGTGGGAGTAAGACAGTGAGGGCCAAACTCTGGCAGGTGGCTTTCCTGGGTGCACTCTGATCCCTTTACCCTGCCCAATCTCTTGCTCTGCTTTCAGCTCCTTGCCCTGTGGCCCCTGCCTGAGCTATTGCTCTGCTTTTCAGTTCCTTCAACTCTATCTGTGACTGTGTTCCCTTCTCCAGTCTGCTATCACACACCAAAGCTGCCCGTGCATCTTGTGACATGCTGCGGGTTGGCCATCCTTAGTGTAAGGCACTCTACTTAAGGGACAGGGAGGGGCTACAGGAATGGTGTACCAGAGAAAGCATCTGGATTGGTAATAAAGTCCATTTCTTCTCTTAGTTTCTGTATGACAGGACTTTGACTAAATAAACAGCTTGCCTCCTTTAGATTTACATAAATCATCAGTGAATGTGGCCTGCAGTCCTCAATAAGAATTAATGACTTGGGAACTATCGAAGAGTTTAATTAAAGATGCAAACCAACTAGTGGAGCATAGTGCATGTCCACAGTGGTGTTTCTGCAGAGAGGTATCATAGTCCAATAACACTTCTCTTGGTCTAGATCAGTCATTTGACACCCTTGGATATTCCCTATGTGTTGACCAATTATTCCTCTTCCCAGTTATTTAATACTTAAGCAGTTTATGATCAGTGATTAGTCTGACTTCACAATACTTTGAAGCAAGTGGCATTTGGAAATATTTTCTACCCATTCTACATTGGGAGGGGGGGAAAGCTGGAAAACAATGATGTTAAATGACTTGTGGTCTCACTGCAGGAACATGTGCAACCATCCCCATCCCCCTTCACCCCTCTCCCCCTAGGGCCTCTCTCGTATGGTAAAGGGCTTGCAGACCAAGCCCTACGAGGAGAGACTAGAGAACCTGGACCTTTTCTGCCTCCACAAGAGAAGGTTGAGAGGTGACCTTGTGGCTGCCTATAAGTTCATCACGGGGGCACAGAAGGGAATTGGTGAGGTTTTATTCACCAAGGTGCCCCCGGGGGTTACAAGAAATAATGGCCACAAGCTAGCAGAGAGCAGATTTAGACTGGACATTAGGAAGAACTTCTTCACAGTTCGAGTGGCCAAGGTCTGGAATGGGCTCCCAAGGGAGGTGGTGCTCTCCCCTACCCTGGGGGTCTTCAAGAGAAGGTTGGATAGGCATCTAGCTGGGGTCATCTAGACCCAGCACTCTT
>NW_005843190.1:42415-46242 GCF_000455745.1 Alligator sinensis
GCAGGGGGTCGGACTCGATGATCTATTGAGGTCCCTTCCGACCCTAACATCTATTAATCTAACGGGTGGGACTGCTGCAAAATGCCTGTTAAATAAGCTCTGCAAGCTGCAAAATCCCTTTGTCTTGCTGCAATTTAAGCAGGTCCCTGCTCATGCAATACATCAACTACAGAGCCTTTCACCTCTGGGATAGTGGTTGCTGTGGGAGGTGTATCTAAGTGTTCACTGCTTTCTAAGCAATAAGAGTCCAGAGTTACCTTGTGAAAGCTCATCCTTGAGTTTAGTTTTGTTTAAATATCTATTGCTAAAAGAAAACACTGATTCATATTTTCAACATGCTTTACTGTAATTGTGATTATAAAGGTTATTTCCAGTAAAACACAAATAAACAAAAAAATAAGTTAATACACAATACATTATAAACAGTATTTCACATGGCTTGATGACTAGCACGTTCCAATAAGGATTTGCTTAAGACTTTAAAACAACAATATTCATAAAGTGTATCCACACCCATGTTTATCAAACGTAACAAGATCCGAGACTCTCAACCTACACAAAACATTTTTGGTTACAGTCCCTTGTACACAAGACCAGTGGAATGCTTGGGTAGTTACGTATTTTAAGAGAGCACTATGCAAGACGAGCAATACAATACATGCCAGAAGCTGCCTTGGAAGTATGGTTGTGTTCTTCTTTATAAGAATTGATGCTTCAGACTATATGAAAAGCGTTAGCATGCTTTGTAAAATGTGTGTGATACACTTAGTGGAAACAAGTCTCAATGCCATCTAGTCATCCTTCACTTTCAAACAACCTTTATGAACATGTTTTTAACTAATTATAGTGCAAATCAAAGAGGCAAGAGCAAAATGACAGACTTTGCCTTTTGCATACAATATTTCTTCTGGTATATTACGATTCTCTTCCATCCACCAATCCAACTAATTGACACCCAATAATGGACAGTGAAGTTTATGTTTTGATAATGAAGGGCGTACGACGAAGGGTGTGTAGTGCCATCAGGCAACAGCCACGAAGCAAAGCTCCAATATTGTACATGGGATCTGTTCCTCCTCTCTGAGTACTGAACACCCACATTACAGTTGGTACAACAGGGGCTGCTACAGCCAAAAGATCTATGAGGAAACTGGTGCTCCAGTACCTCTTCATAATGCCTGCCTGAGGGACAGTACTGACATATCTGAATGTCTCATCATGAGAGGCTCTAAAATCAAGTTCCTTCATGAAATGATTTTCATTAACTCCATAATCCACCTTACAGAACAAAGACTCTGTGGGAGACAAAAGGATGGCAGAATTTGGATCACTTGGAGTTAAGTCCACTACCAGACTGGAGTCACTGAAACATGCAGCAGGAAATCCATCCCAGTCCTTCAGAGCAGAAGATGGGCTCGCAGGACTGATGTCTTGTGATCTGAGTATGTTTTGAATGAGCTGCTCCACATCTGGGCTGTATGGCACCACATCAGTCTGAATGGCCTGTTCCATCACCACAGTGTCATCACTTTCCTCCCTTTCCTCTTCCTGGAAGAAAGCTACTTCTTCATCAGGAACACTTTCAAATGCATTTTGGCTTATGGTAGAAGGTCTGGCAGTGTAGCTGTAGAGGTCCTGATCACCAGATTCATGTGCAGTCGTGGTCATAATCTCTTCAAATAAATCAGTCCCAGTGGACATGTCATCATTGAGCAACACTCCACTGTCTGCCATCTCCTCTGTGGCTTGGTCCTCCATTACTAGGCTGTCTGCCATTTTGGAATATGCTGTTAAAGACTTACTGGGTGACCCGCACATGTACTCTAGACCCTGCTCATCCCTCAAAGAACCATTCTGAGCCATCTCCATGCTATGAAGCAAGGATTCTAGTTTCTTGTTTTGGATATTTATATCTATGAAATATTTCTGAATCCCTTTGTCCTTCTCAGCTAAGCTATTTTTCATAGTCTCAATAACCTGCTTGAGTTGTTTGATCTCTTTTCTTGCCTCCTTCAAAGCCAACTGTGCTTCCACACGATGGCACTCTTCTTCAATCCAGTCTTCCCGCATGCGTGCCAGCTGAGACTTAAGCTCCTCTATTTCTGTTTCCCTGAAGCAAAAGCAAAATCATTGTGTTGCCCAAGAAAGTTTTAAGAAGAATTAAATGATTTCTAGCTTTTAGTGGAGCTCAAGAGTTAGCTTAAATGACAGCTGAGCTAGGCTTGGAATTGTATAAGCAAAAGAATTAGGATTTTGAGATGCTGAAAAGTTTAGAATTAGGGGTGTCCTTGACAAATAATAAATCTCAAAACTACAGCTGAAGTGTCTTCAGCATAAAGTTTTTTCAACTCCAGGGACAAGGAGTGTGTTTTAGTTTTTTCCATTTCTTTTCTCTTTTTAATATATTTGACACAGACTTTGTGATAGGCATCTGGCTGGGGTCATCTGACCCCAGCCATCTTTCCTGCCTAGGCAGGGGGTCGGACTCGATGATCTGCTGAGGTCCCTTCGGACCCTAGCATCTATGAATCTATGTGACGGTTTAAGTAACAAGGATAGAAGTGCATCCTCTGATATCCTTGAAGTATGTCCTGAGGCTCTATAGGTTTCTACTCTTAGCACTCCTGGAACTGCCTGATGAGCTGTTCATTGCGAAGTCCTGAATGGCTTCTTACGATTTACTGCTCATTTGATTTCATTAAAACCACAGAGCCTATCCTAATTTAGGATTAGAAATTGTTTAAGAAGATTTTCTGAGAGGCTTTAAATAGCAGCATCGCTGCTCATTTAGTCTTTCAGGTTCCAAAAAATGAATGATTACATCTCAGCCAATTCCAAGATAGCAGCAGTGTAAATACTTCATTAAAAATAAAAGGGAAATAATCAAATTGCCAGTATCTGTAATGCTTCTGCTATTCTGGAGCTAGACTGTTCTCGGTGATGGCAGATGATAGAACAAGGAGCAATGGTCTCAAGTTGCAGCAAAGGAGGTTTAGGTTGGATGTTAGGAAAAACTCTCACACTAGGAGGGTGGTAAAGCACTGGAACGGGTTACCTAGAGCGGTGGTGGAATCAACCTTGGAGATTTTTAAGGCCTGACTCGACAAAGCCCTGGCTGGAACAATCTAGTTGGGGATGGTCCTGCTTTGAGCAGGGGGTTGGACTTGATGACCTCCTGAGGTCCCTTCCTTCCAACCCTAATTTTCCATGATTTTATTTGATCAATGGAAGCATTTAGAGGGGGAGTCTATCGCACAGAGATGGTAGCAGGCAGGAAAGAGGTTGGAGCAGAAACAGTAGCATAACTAGGGGAAAGGAAGTGGAGCACCAGCCCTGGGCACTGACTACTGAGGGAATGCCAGAAGGCTACCCCCTCCACCCCAGAAGTCTTTGCCACTACAGGGGCAGCCTTGCATGCCTAGCCATGGGAGCTGGGCAGGTGCAGTCCTGCACTAAGTGTATCTGGGGACAAGCAGAATGGTGCTTCACCCACAACCACTGGGGAGTCTTTGCTACAACAGGCACAGCCCTGTGTCCAAGAGCGTATATGGGGAGGTAGGGAGCCAACGTGTCACTGGAGCAGCTCCTGTGGAGCCTGCGCCAGGGGGCTGCTGCCACTCAAATTGGTGCGGCTATACTGTGCACGTGCCTTCACCCCAGACACTGAAGGAACTTGTTATCCCTCTGGGCAGTGGCCCCTGTACACCACTCAGGTGTAGCTTTGGGAGGATAGCAGTGGCAGGTGCATTCACTGATGTTGCTCCATATGCCTGGGGACTACAAAGAAGTCTTGCGGGGCTGTACAATAATCTGTGCCTCACTCTTTC
>NW_005843190.1:46273-100782 GCF_000455745.1 Alligator sinensis
TATCCTTCCCTTTGCTTCTGTACACGTTATCTATAGGGACCTGTTTTGGTACTAAATCTTAAGCCTCCTTTTAATTAAAGAAACAGCAAGCATTGTTGCGTGATGTAGGATGTCACTCTTCTGCATAATATTGAGACAAAGGACTATTGTGAGAACATCCACACAAAACACAAATGCAGGCGGGCCCACTGTGTCATAAAAGAACTTTCTTTCAATGGGAAAATATGAAATTTTGTTTGCTTGTTTAAAAGCCAATTTAGAATTGGCCGTTTTGCTGCAACTTCTTGTGCTACTAGAAGTCTTCTCCTTGGGACATGATTGCAGAAAGACTAGCCTGAGACGCTCACAAAGCTGCCAACCTCTGTAAGTATGCTACATATTCATTAGCACAAACAGTTTCACATGTAAGAGACATTGGAACAATATCACAATGACTCATACATTTGTCCTTTTGATTTTTTTTTTGATTTTGTTTTAAGAAACTAACTCCAGAAAGCAGACCACTGGCTCCTTTCCATAATTTAATTGGATAGCGTATGTTCATTGAATGAATAGCTTATGGAGCCTGCAGCAGTAGTAAACAACTTACATCAGCTTGTACCAAGCTCTGAGTTCCTGACTAAAAAAATTGCTGAAATTGAGAACACATAGGTGGTTAGCAGTGTTAGTCTAATGTTAGGCAGAAGATAGGGCATGGTGGCACCTTGGAGACTAACTGGTTCAGAGGGGCATGAGCTCTCATAGGTTGCAACCTACTTCATTAGATTCATAGATTTTTAGGGCCAGAAGGGACCCTGGGGGTCAGGCTCTATTTGAGGCTAGCATCTAGCACAGGGGTGGGCAATTATTTTGGGCAGAGGGCTGCTTACTGAGTTTCGGCAAGCCATCGAGGGTCATGTGACAGGCAGCCCAGGACAGATTAATATTAATTTTCTAAATTTTTTCGGGGCCCTGTGGGCCAGATAGAATGGCCTGGCAGGCTGCATTTTGCCCACCCCTGAGGTAGCAGGGACTGATTTTATTTATATATATATATTGTGTTTCTAGCAGGTACTGATTTTATTTATATATATATATTGTGTTTTCCTGAAAGGAGATGTACCTTTCTTGAAGCTTGCTCTCTGATTCCTTCAGTTTTGTTTTTAGGTGTCGCACTGTAACTTCTTTCTGTTGCAGGGGAGTCAAATACTGTTCAGGATTTGGTGCCTTCACACCATGATTCTCACCACAAGATGTGTATCTTGGTGATCGTCTGAAAAAAGAAGGAAAAAAAGTTATTTTGCAACTCTTCCTTCCTAATAAAAGGAGCATTCTGCCCAAATGCTGACTAGGACAAAATTGAGTTTACACTTGACTCAGTTTGGGGGGTTGCTCATGGTAGGCATTAGTCATGTAATCTGGTAAATTGAGTATCTGCCAGTTTGTGGGTACATTAATAATTTTGTTCTTTACTTGATTTTGGTGCAATAATAAGAGATTACACATCTAATTTCTAAATATATAGACACTATCTCATAGGGTGGAGTTTTCTAGAAGGATATCATATGGTCACTGACCGAGGTGCATATGATGGCTACAGCCTATGAGTGATTGAGGAACCTATTTGGGTCCCACAGGGTTGTGTGGATGCACATGCATGCATGCATGCATGCTGAGTTTAAAAATTACACACACCCTCTCCTTCAGTTAATGGTCTGCATGTGACATCACTATACAATCAAAACAATGACAAACTGTGATGAACTACAATTCTGCCACCTGAAAGTTGTTGGCTTGGAAATGAAGTCTGACTAAAATAGACACTAGGCTCCTAGAACCGTATTTTTTTGTGGTGCTGAAGTGACAAAGCTTCATGGTAACATAAAAATAGGATGGAGCACATTGGTTTCAATTGCCCTTTGGCCAATATCACAGTCTACACCCAAGACAGGCACAAAATGGTTTGTTCTGTAATCTGGGTAACAGTCATGCAGTACAGGATAGAGAGAATAAATTAACAGAACTACAGCTGCATTGACAGAATGAGCACTTGCCTCATAACAGGACTGCTGTCACTTCCTTTGTATGAACCTGAATTACTGCTACTGGCTGAAGAAGCCCCACAATTCTGATGGATGTTAACAGGACTCAACTGATTTCTGCCCAGCATTGACAAAAGGTCCTTCTCACGAGAAGTGGGCAGGCTGCCTCCGGTCTTGTAGGATGACGTTCCATTGTTCCGTCCATAAGGGCCACGACTGAAGGGGAACAGAAATGAACGAGATTTGTTGGATTACATTGCTTTGCACAACTCAAAGCATTTCTTGTTATAAGGTCATCCCATGTTCTACCAAACTAAATATGCAAGAGCAGTTGGGAGAAAGAAATCTCGAGTGTTTCCAGGTACCATACCTCTTTCATTGCCCTTGAAGACACTAGAATCATGTGAGGCAGCAATGGCTTAACTAGGGCTTGGCAAAAGAGGCACCAATTGGTTGGGGTGGGGACATAAAGTGGCTGCTGCTGGCAGTCTGACAGACTGAAATCGCTGCTGCCTCTGTGCCCTGGGTGCCCAGTTGTATCCTTATGCTACTGAGACGGACAACTACAGCGTTCTCGTTCTTTTTTGCTTATTGTTTCCGTTGCTTCTACCCTGCTGTCACAATCCCAATGCACTCCTATGTTAGTGAACTACACTTTTCAGTTACCCAGTATATATTCAATCTAGGTGATTAAAGGCTGCAGTCTATTTTGGTATTTACCAGGTCTAAAAGACTCAGATTTGAGTTTCTCCAGTCAGGTTTGTAGCAGGATGCCTGTCCTTGAAGGCCAGGCAATGAAGGTGTGTAACAGGATTTGTCATGGCTTTTAGCAGGTGTCATGAGAGACCATAACGCACAGTGAAGAGAGATTTTGCTTGAATTACTTTGTCTCCTGCCAGACTGAATGGTTTGGCTGTCAATGGGCGCATCTACACAGGCATATGAATGTATTGCAATAAACTCTGGCACATACCACACTGGAGTTTGCTGCCAGGTGCTGCATTTACATATGTGCCCGGGACTGCAGCTGGCAGTGGATCTGGGGGAGTCACCCTGCCACTCCAGCCTGGCTCTACGTGCTGCAGAGGGTCTGGCTGGGGCACGAGGGTGCTTCAGTGAGGGGGCTAGCTGGCAGGCAACTTCTGCAGTGAAACACCCTCATGCCCCAGCCAGCCAGGTCAGCATCTACACGTGCGTTGCTGTGCATGAAAACATTCCACAACAGGTTACTTGTATTTATAAGTACTATCCTGCTGTGGAGTTTATTAGTTTCCTGCAGCCTAATAGGCCTGCTCATGTAGATGCTGAGACACTTACTGTGGAGCTAGTTAGTCAACCGCACAGTAAATGTCTCATGTAGATGCACCCACTGCCAGTTGTTACGTACTTAGAAGTTGTCTGAATGTGCCTGAGGAATGCTGCATTTATATTACTTTTTGTTTATTTTAAAAGAGCTTAGTACTTGGAGAGCTACAAGACAGTGCTGCTGCTTTCTCCCAGACCCTTTCAAACCTACAAATCCTTCCTTCTCCAGTTTTAAAAACAAATTCATTTTTTCTGCCTGTGTGCATGAGAGAGAGAGAGAAAAAACACATGCGCAATTCTGGTCACTGCTCTTCACTTCCAAGGAAGTGTGGCACTCCAAAAACACCTTTTAAAGTTGCTCTTTGATTTGTATACTTTTCTGTTCACTTTCACAAATCCTCAACATTCCCATTCTTGCTCCTGGAAGTTGTTCTTCTAAACTGTAATCAGAATTGAAATCACTTTATTCTTTAAAGGAAAAAGAACAAAATCAGGCAGCAGTAGAGCAATATGTAATGTATAAATGAAAACATCACAGAAATTCTAATGCCAACATCTCTTCTGAAAATTGTCTGAACTGGTTTCCTCCCTCTGCTGAAAATGGAACACTTTATAAGGAACAGATGGTTGAATTGTTGCACTGCAAGCCATTATCCCAGTGCTGTGGTTTGGGTGGCTTTATACAGAGCTTACACTGAAGTGCCTGATTGAGCATTATGATATCACTGCAGTGTTACAGAATTAAAAGTGACATAATTGCATCCAATGGCTTTTTAAAAATTATTAAACAGAATAAACGCTAAAATTTTAAATAAAGATGCATCTGTATGAACACTGTACAAGACTTCTGGTCACCTTTTTATATAGTATCCCATGATATAGCTGTGGAAAAATTGGAAGATTGTGGGTTTAACTGCTCAACAGTTCAGTGGGTGGAAAACAGCTGCATGGTAGGAGCCAAAGAGTTCTCATGAAGGGACCTATGTCATCCTGGTGAGAAGTGGCCAGTGGTGTCCCTTGGGGGTCTGTGCTTGGACCGGTGCTTTTCACCATCTTTATCAATGATTTGGATGTGGGGGTGAAAAGCTTGCTGGCCAAGTTTGTGGACCACACCAAGTTATGGGGGAGTGTGGTCATGCCAGAAGATAGGTTGCAGATACAGGCGGACCTGGACAGGTTGGAGAGCTGGGTGGACCGGACCCAGATGAAGTTCAACACTCAGAAGTGTAAGGTGCTCCATCTGGGGGCAAACAATCCCCAATGTACCTACAGGCTTGGTGGCAACAATTTAACTTGCACCATGGCTGAAAGGGACCTACAGGTAGTGATCAACCATCCTATGAACATGAACTGGCAGTGCAATGCTGTGGCCAGCAGGGCAAACAAAATGCTGGCACTGGTGAGACCGCAGCTGGAGTACTGCATCCAGTTCTGGGCACCGCACTTCAACAAGGATGTGGAAAAACTTGAGAGGGTCCAAAGAAGAGCCACCTATATGATCAGGGACTTGCAAGACAAGCCATACGAGGAGATGCTGGGGGCCTCTTCAGTCTACAGAAGGGAAGGCTGGGAGGGGACCTAGTAGCGGCTTACTGTTAAACACGTCAGGGGAGTACATCAAGAACTCGGTGAACAGCTGTTCACCAGGGCACCCCTGGGGAAGACCAGGAGCAATGGATACCAACTCCTGGAAAGCCACTTGAGGCTCAATTCCAGGAAAAACTCCTTCCCAGTCAGGGTGTCTAGACTGGAATAAACTCCCTCCAGTTGTGGTGCAGTCACCTACCCTGGAAATCTTCCAAAGGAGACTGGATAGTCACCTCGCTGGAGTTACTTGACCCCCGTTACTTGACTGGTTGTTTTCCTAACAATATTTAAAATGATATACTAATAATAAGAAATAAAGTAGTTTTGGGACTACAGTGTTAGATTTATAGTAAAACTCTTCTGTTTCAATTGCTCCTTAGATAAAGTATGAACAAACCTAAGATGCTGATTATTTGTAACCTCAGACAGAGTAGAACCTCTCTTTTTCCCAATTCCTGTACGCTGAATACACCCCAATCACAGATGATCGCCCATGCCCTGAGCATATGGATATCGTGCTGTCCCTCTGCTCTGCTTGTCAGCTCCAGCCTTGTGATTCCATAACAAGCAGGAAACTAGCCCCGTCAAGTGCAGGCCTCCCTGCCCACTTACAAAGCCTGAAACCAGCAGGCGCTGCGTGGGCAGAACAGAATGTGCACACGGCTATTCAAAAGAACTCAGCACCCACAAGCTGTTGGGGTTTGCATCTTACACATGATGCGGAGGTAACGTCCAGCAGTAGTTCCTGAAAGGCAGGTTTCATTATACACCTTTAATGCAATCTCCAGTTTTATAAATATTTATGCAAAGAGCTGGAACTAGATGGTTAGAAATGAGTCCTAAAGACACAAGTATCAACTTTTATCTTTCAACAAATAATGTCGTGATTATTCAAGGCGTGTATGGAGCTGACAGTGTGTCACAGCAGGAAAACGAGTGATACGACCAGAAAGTTAAGATTAATTGGCTAGAATGGCTTCAGTTAACTAAGCAAATATCCAGCTGTTTCCCTGTCTTTCCCGTCTAAGCATTTTTATCCATTTGTCACGATCAAAAAGGGATGGTATGAATAAATGTTTCTGTCGGTCAGATGATCCTACTATATTCTCTAAATACAGTATTTTTGTTCTCTTTTGTTCTCTCGATCACAAGTTACAGTCAGTGTCACTGCTGCCAAAATCTGGCCTCTGTTACAAATTGTTCTTAAAGATACAGGAAAGAAAGGGCAAGTTTTGTTAAAAAATAAACAAAGAAAAGTAAAGCCTCTCTCTATCCTAAGCAACGCTCAATGTATAGGATAAACTGCCTTGCTTACTTGCGAGTGAATGAGGATCTTTTGCTCCCAGCAGCAGACATATGGACTTCAGGAGCTGAAATACTGCCTGTGCTGCTTGAAGAGCTAAAATCAGCTTCGCTCCCTGAAAATGAAAAGGAAAGAGTAAAATCATGATGGAAATTATAACTCAAAGATTGTTGTGCTGTTTTTCAAAGTCACAGTGAATCATAGTCATCCTTCCTTTGCAGGTCCCATGTGAAGTTGTTGAGTTAGCCTGGTTTTTCATACACCCACAAAGAGAAATTGTGACATATTCAAGAATTTCAACATTTCCTCAATGATGGCAAGATATGGGACACAACTTCCATTCTGCAAAGGATGTTTGAGAACAAGGCTGCAACTATTTAGTATAGAAACATATCTGCCTTCGAACAGGGACATCTGAATGGGTCATCATGCTTTCAAGTGCAGTCACTCAAACAGCTGGGTGTTTGGGGTTTTTTTTTTCCTTTTCTCACTTGACACAATAAAAAAATACATTTATGGTGAGAGGAAGAAACACAAATCAGCTCTTCTATTCCTGGATTTTGAGATATATGTAAACTATAAGACCATGTGTGGGTGTAGGGCTTAATCTGGCAGAGAGGACTAGTAAAACAATTCTAATTGCTTCTAAAGAAATCCAATAATGATGCTCGTCTCTAGCCTACTGTTTTGGTGTTAAGCCATGGTATCTGATTACTGACTTTCCATGGCTTATAGCTTTTATTTTCCAGCCCCTGTTCTCTAAAAGAAAGCTGTGCTCATTTTGCTTAGCTCAGCAAAAGGAAAACTGATTGTAGAAAGTTGCTTTAAAATTTTGGGGGAAAATATTGAAAAAAAATTGTTTTGAGAATTATTTTCAGTTTATCGCTCAAGTGACATAGCCATGTAGAGTACTGAGGAAAGCCATTTGCTGAAAAAAGATGTCATCAGCATTCTAGTTCTATGGAAGGCAGTGGAAATAATTTTCCAATTTGCTTTAATAATGGCTTATGATCCAGAGGAACTACTCCTACAGGTGGAGCATCTTTCTTCTACAGATCCTAAAGCACTTCATAGCTATTCCCTAAACCCTGGAACACCCAAATTATATGCTGATAGACTGGAGCTGGGAGTGGTGATTTATTTAGTGTCATGGAGCAAGGCACTGGCAGAGGTAGAAAGGATGAATTTAGACCTGCCTGTGCCAGTTCTTTGTTGGTAGAGGAATTCACCTCTCTGGGGAGGATAAAACAGGTAGGTGCCTTGCACTGTTCCACAACATTCACCCAGTAGAAGGTGGGGCTTTACATTGAGGCCTAAACACCATAGGAAACATAATGGTAAAGCCCACTGAATTGTTTACTCCCTGGTCCCTGCTCTAATTGCAGCATCCAGCTCTGTTGGTTGCTGCCCCATCTCCCAGTGTGAGGGTCACGGGCACACTGCGCTGCTTGCTGAAGCGTCCATTCTCAAGGTACTTAAGGTACTTCTTCGCCTCCCCCCAAGTCCAAGGGTTCATAGACATGCAAAAGATTTGCTAGATATTATGTATGGGTTAGGAGCAGGAGGGAAAAAAATCACACCCCCGACAGACACAGTAACATCCGTAATGTGGATATGATTATACCACCAAAATGTCCTTATCAGCTCGCAGGCTTACTTTATACCACCAGAAGAACTCTTACTGCTACAGGTTGCATCTCCACACAAGGGGAGAGGGAGGTCCTGGGGCAGGGGCATTGTCAGTATAGTGTAGATAGACTTCAGAGTTTCTCAGTTTGTTAAATCTTCATGATATTTTCCTATGCTCCCAAGTGCTCCATCCTGGACAATTACATTGTTAGAACATGTGTTAACTGATGTGACATTAAACATGAAGCAGCACTTGGCTAGCCAAGGACTGCTGTGTTTCATAGCATTTCAGCTGGGTATGGTTAAAATGAACTTTCATGCGTGCTCTGACATGGTGTAATTTTCCAGTGTACACAAGGCTCCTAGAGTTGGATAGGATCTCCCTCCATCCTCCAGATGAAAGGCCAGTTGGCACAAAGAACACTGACCAGGCTTATTCACTTCCTGTCCTGGGAAGCTCTAACACTGCTGGGTTCAACAGAAAGGGGTGGTGTTTTGTTTCCTTTTTTTCTAAAGTTACAGATCTATACACTGTGGCTGCGGTCAGTTTGCCACACAAAGGAATTCACAGAAAAGCAAAAACCTTATACACAAGCCCCAGCAGTTTTCATTGCTGCTTGTGAAGATGACAATTCAGGGAGGGGCCCATTTTATGGGAATTGAGGGAGGGATTGTTTATGGGCTTTTAGTGCTTGGCCTCCTTTCTGTTTTCCCACTAGCCCCTTGCTAATAGCTAATAACTTGAATCCAGGGAAATAATGGACAGATGCCATTTCTCTAACCACCAGTCAGCATGAGTGCCTCCACCCTGTACAGCTCTTCTGTACCAGCTAAAAAGGCCAGAGGGACATAAAAGGGATCTGAAAGCCCCAGTTCTAGCCTGGGGAAGACATCCTATATTATAAGTGTGGAGGCAGAGGCTGTTCTCTGCAAGTCTTGCTGCAGCGTGTGCCATAGCCTGACTAGGAGGAGGAGATGCCAGAATAGGCAACACCACACCCCAGAGTGCTTCTGCTTAGAAATGTCCATCAGGTGCCTTGCCCACACCCAGCCCAGGATTTGGAAGAGGCAAAGGAAACTTAAAACTATTACAGGTCCCATCCCTCTGGGCTGGGCTTCTGATTAGGCACAGCACAGAACCTTCCCCTCCACGTTTAACAGTGCTGTGAAAGCACTTGGCTGAGTTCAAGGAAGAGAAGTGTACAGCCTAATTCTTGAAAAGCAACTCCTGCAAATGGAATTGCAGGCTCCAGTTTTATTGTCTCCAACTGACTTCATAGTAAACACATGCAGTCTGCATTTTAGGGGACTCTCTCTGACTGCCACCTCTGCAAACAAGCAAATGAGGCTCCTGGCAATCCACTTGGCTACATGCCCAGCCAGCCAGAAACAAAGGTAGGGTAGAAGGGAGAGGAAACAAAACTGTTTGTTGCACTGGACACAAAGGCAGGAGTTACTGATCCCATCCTAGCAGAAATGGGAAATGGGACAGAAATGGAAATAAGACAGAATGCTGAAAGCCACAACAGAGCTCCCTTAGTGACGAAACACCTTCCACATTCCTATTTCCTAATGTCCTCGACATGGGTATTTTGTAACTGTAGAGGATACCCCTTATGTGTGCAAATAATTAGGGATATAATTATTTTACCAACAGGATAGGGCAGGAAAACACATCAGGAACATTGCCTACCTCTCACGCCCCCAAACCACTGCTGTGCTCACAAGACGTCAGAGGCTTTCAAGAGCAAAATCTTGGCTTCTACTCATGGTGAGAGTTTTAGACAAGTGTAGTCTCTGATTAAGTGGACCACATCAAAATCAGAACTTGTTACTGAGAGTGTTTCAAGGAAGCATGTCTTAATAATACCCCCTGCCTAACCCATTTCACTTGGAGTGAAGGGCCTTGAAGGGCTGCCAAACTAGGTGCTGCAGATTAGATTTAGAAGGGCTTGAAAATACAACCATCTCCAATTCTGAGATTTCTGAAAGACTTGTACTTCTGGAGCTGGCAGCTGTTTCCACTGAGCAAGGGCTAATCTTTCTGGGCCCAATTCCACAAATGCATGCACACGCTTAACTTTGAGCACATACGATGATTCATGCTTAATATTAAGCATGTGCACCTTTATCTTTAAGAGCTTCATACGTGTCAAAGGCACCAAATAACTAAGAAAGGCAGGCTCAGCATGCAGGCTAGTGCTGCCTGTAAAGCAAGCTTGCATATAATGTTATGATGAGACTTTAAAAAAGCCCTCCCCTCCATATGTAAGATAGCTCCGACTAAGGCAACAAGGCAATTACATGTTCCAGTACAGACATTAACTCACTCCCGTAGGCAAGCGTTATCTCTGTCTGACAGACTTGGTAACAGAAAGATGAAGCAGGTTGCTCCTTGCCACACAGCAACCATTCAAACCAGGGGGTTCCTGATTCAGCCAGTGACTGCTCTCCAGACTCCAGTAGCGTAGATGCATCAAAGAGATCCTACAATATGTTGAAGCAGCCACAAAAGCCTGAATCCAAATGCTCACAAGTCTAAATGGCAGAAAGCCTAAAAAGCCTAAAAAAGCCTAAAAAGCTGCCCTAAATCACTCCAATACACCTTTTGCACCAAATCATCCTGATAGAGGTTTCTTTATTTCAGCTGGCAGAATCACACCACGTGTTCTACAGTATAAAACAAACTCAAGCCTGCAGACGTGAGCATTGTATGTTTCTCTGAAATGCATTTGCACACTTTTTTGCATGCATCAGACACTTGGGAATCTGATGACCTGCAGGCATACTGGCTCCCACCGCTGAGCATGCTGCTATATAAAGGCTTGAGCCACATGCACATCATTTGATGTTGGAAGGAGCACTGCTCCGGATTCTGATTGCCTAGCAACAGGCCCCCACGTAGCTGTGCAGACACACAGCATGTGGAAAAGCGCAGAGCTGTGCACAGGAACAGCACAGGACTCAGGACAGGTGGAACACTGCAGTGGTTCTGCTTAGTGATGGCCAACAGGTTACTCTGACTTTTCCAGCTTGCTTTTAAACCAATCAAAGAAACAATACTACCTTCATGTTTTGAATGAATATATGAGATGCTCATATGAGAACATGTGAGGACATCTACACCAGTGGTGCTCAAGTTTTTGACCCCATGGACCACATCTAGTCCCACACACCAGGATTGGGCCCCATGTGCCTCTGCTCATCCCCACTTGCCTGAACAGGGCCCGTTCAGCCTCGGCTAGCCCCCTCTCTGGCCATGCATGCCAGGATTGGGTTCTGTGCCATCCTGAGAGCCCAATCCAGCTCACATCATGCTATCAACAGAACATGCAAGTAGTATTTGGAACTTTCTTACAGTGGTAACAGGTTTCCCTATAGGATTCATCACTATCACATCCAACCACAGAAATACATAAACACTGTATTACCATACAGTGTATTATTACAGATATGTATTGCAAATAATACCTGTAGTAATAAAAATAATGTGTAGGTATTATGTAGAAAAAAATATACATGCATACACAGAAGGTACAGAAATTTATTCAGCCTAGGTATCCACCCACCCTATGATTTTATATGTATTCATTACCTTAAGCATATTCATGTTGTTAAAACTGTAATTGAAGCTTTAGCTTTTAATCTTTTTGCTTTTGTAAATCTGGATGGAAAGCCTGAAGCTCCGTGAGGTGTTTTATGTTTTATTTCCTTATCTATATGCCAGTATTAAGAATCTTGATGGAGCAATGGTCTCAAGTTGCAGGAAAGGAAGTTTAAGTTAGATATTAGGAAAAGGTTTCTCACTAGGAGGGTAGTAAAACACTGGAACAGAGAGGTTGTGGAATCTTGATCCTTGGAGGTTTTTAAGACCGGGCTAGACAAAGTCTTGGCTGGGATAATCTAGTTGGGGATGGTCCAGCTTTGAGCAGGGGGTTGGACTAGATGACCAACCTCCTGCTATCCCTTCCAACCCTTAGTTTCTATGATTCTAACAGGAAAACGATAAAACCAAAATGTTTTTCAATAACACAGACAGATGAGCTATGGGATACAATTGCTCTGACTCAGTGTTATCCTGTGACCCTATTATTATGTAACCATCTTTTGTATGTTATTCTTAGGGCTCTTTCAAAACTGACATGCAGCTGTGACTGCATAAGCCAGAGATCTTGCTTATGTGGTGAATCCATTCTAAAGAGCACCTTTGCTATTAGGTTTGGCCTATGTCCATTTTATATATATTTATATCCAGTGGGTGTGTGTGTGTATACGTGAAGTGCTATAAATAACAGCACTGATACAAGAGGCACGTTAGCTTTAAGACTGAATATACTTAAATTCTTTGAGCTTACCTGGCTTGAAAAACTGCCCAGCTCCAGTATCAATAAAATTACTCCAAATGTACACAGGTTCTCAGCCAGTCCCATACAGCAAATAAAAAGTAATTAAATGAAACTCTGTCTCTGTAGATAGCTTTATTTAAAGCCCCCAAGGGAAGAGATAGGACCTGATTATATATGAAGGTCCAGTGAAGCCATTAGAAGCAGCTGGAGCAGTGGAGAGAGTATAATTACTGTCAAAGAATTTTTAAAGATGCTGCAGAATTTATTTAGAAATCAAGCAGTTCACAAAGGAAGGAGCTACATCATTAACACAGGCGATGAACAACAGCTGGGTGAAGCCCCACCCCCCAATCTTAGATAGCCTGCCCCAAAATATTGGCTTGTAAGATAATGCCCCCCAATGGTCTCTCTTGCCAATAGGAGAGAGGCATCTGAGGTTCCACCCCCGGCTGTCAAGACTGCTTTTGCATTTAATATAAAAGTCACTGGATACAAAAAATGAAACAAAGAGGGACAAGAACCCAGGGTTCTCTCCTCCTGGTCAGTGCCCTGCCTGCTAGGCAACAAGCCTTCTCCTCCATCAGCTTGCTCTTTCTGGCCCCATGAATCCTGAATTCTTAGCTGCAAAAAGGCCCAGTTGAAGATGGGCAGTGCAGACTTTGCCCCAACATCTAGCCTGGTAGTCAGGGCGCCTTTTCAGAATGTAAGAAATGTGGGTTTGAATTTCCTTAGGCTAAGGAGGACATTGATGTTGCTGTCCTCCTTCCTGGACAAGCACTCTAGTCACAAAGCCATTATGTACACGGAGGATGGCAGCATTGGCCTCACTGCTGCCAGCTGTGTTTAAATGACAAATCTGAGTCAGGTGCCTGTATCCAATATGATGGTGTAGGTGTCAAAATCCAGGAGGTTCTAGGCTGTGCATTTCAGTTTTATGAAATCCAATCCTAGAGCCAGGCAACTAGGAGTCAGGTGCGGTGAGGCTCATCACAGATCCCTTGTCAGCATGGGTCCCATCCCTGCTCAGATTAAGGTACCACTGGGCATATCCAGAAGCAGAACTGCACGTACTTCTAGGATTAGCTGGGTATTGAATGGAGGGTTTTTGGATTGCAGTTTTGGATTTGGGGTCCTAAACACTGCCTCAGTTCTTTAATGGATCTGGCCCCAAGTGCCACCTCTGTCCAGGATTTTCAATCAGAAACTCTCCTGTACAGTTAATAATAAAAGATATTGGATTTACCGAAAGAACCTTGTCTGTCCTCTACAGTTAAGCACCTAGGACAGCCCTTTGTCACAGAGGAAGAAGGATAAGTACTGCTGATAGTCCTGTCTTCACAGCACTTCCCTGGGAGATGGAGACGTGTTCCAAACATCCACTCCACCTGATTTGGAGCAGGGACTCAAACACAGGTCTCCGCAGAGTGCTCTAGTCACCAAGCTGTTGAGTACTATGGGGTGAGTGGCTCTCAAACCTGAGGGAGTTGGCAAATGCATGGCATACTTGCTACAGTTTCTGGCCCTTCACTAATTCTGTAGCCAATGGAAAACATGTTGAGTAGATAACCTCTGTGACCTGAGAAAGCAGGGGAACCAGACTGTTTAAATGGGCAGTAGATAACCTATATGATCTAAGGAAGCAGAAAAATACAGATTAGACTCTTCTAACAGTGCCACCCATACCATAAACATGATAAAAACTATGAAAACCAGGGACACTATAGAACCAAAAGACAAACATCCTGAGAGGAGCAAAAGACTTGCCATTGATGAGGTAACCAAGGTGGGGAGAAAGGGTGCAGACCACCCATAAAAGAGCAAGCAACAATGAGAACTGTGGACCTCTGTCTCCAAACCCCCACCTACCAAGAAGAACTGCAGACCCCAGAAAAACTTCTGAATGCCTGGCTGCAGGGAAACACTGTCCTAGGGACTACATAGGACTTATGCAAAGTTTCTGTTGCGTCTTAACTTAGGCAAAGTTTCATGTTGCTGCTTTATATAACCACTCTCTTCAGAGAATGGTTTGTTCTTATCAAGGCCATTTTCATGACTTCAGTGCCACCACTTAAGTTCTAACACTAATTTAGCTAAGACATGGAGTACAAGGCTGTGTTGGGAATAGGCAGCAGAGCTCTGGGAGTATGTCACAGAACAGCTTTTCCCATTGAGATCCTTCATTTATCTTACATAATTTATCAACATTTATTTTACAGGATCCCCTCAATCCTAACTATGGGATGTGTGATCTAAGCTCAACCTTGTTTTGCTTTGATCTTTGTTCATTCTGCTTATCTCCTTTCCTTGTTTTGGAAAAAGTAGGTATGTCATCTCCTTATAATGCAACCAAAATCCCTCTCATTAAGCAGACTTATACACGACCATCTTGCTGTCATCTTTTTTTTGATACTGGGATGATTATATGACCATCTTGCTGTCATCTTTTTTTTGATACTGTGATTATACTCTGAAATACACGAGTGCGCTTTATGGAAGCACTGGATGATCTGCTACCCTGAGGATCTCTAACCGAATACAAAATACTACCTGTATACATGATTAAAGTCTGCAATATTAACCAATCATAGTCTTTCCTCCAATCATTGGTTGCTAGAACCTAATTTGGGTATTTTCACTGTATGATATATTCTGTACAATGAGTTATAGTATGAGTTTGTGATTTTTTCAAGCATAGTTTTAACTGGGCCAATCCCGAGCACCTACAAGCAACGTAAGACCAGACAAAGAAGATTTAAAGTCAATCATTTTTTCTCTTCTTTCTAATATAGGTTAAACAGGTTCCCTTTGTAGAAGTCTACATGACCTAAATATTTTGCACTACTACATATAACTTGAACTGTGCTCACAATAGTTTAACAAGAGGCTCCCGTGAAATTTTGTCTCACACTGTAATAACCCCTTCCTTGTCCCAGGGGAATATGTTCACAGAGCAGAAAGACGGAATCCAAAAAATCTGTTTGTTGTCTCATTTAAATAAAAATGTTCTCATCAGCATAAAGGAGATAGGAAGCAGTGTCACTTGGCGAACAAGTATTTTAACTGCTCTCCAGAAGAAATACTAAGACTCAGTCTGGAAAATATATTGGCAGTGTTGATAATAATGTAATGAATACTCAAGCTGTAGTTTAGAGAGTACATGTGAGAGTAAAAGCATGCATGTGCACACACATGCCTACATCGTTTGTAAGTTGGTGTGTAACCTAATAACATTTGGGAATATACCTGTTATTTAGTGACTATAAAGTATTTCAAAGGAAATTGATAGGCTTGTCAGAAATATTTTAAAGATCTCAGCAGTATTACCTCTGGCACAGATGATTTAGCAACACACAGAAGAGAAATTAACTCTTTTTCAGAGACTAGGAAAACATCCCAACTTTCTGTTCAGTTTGGGGGCAGAATTTTATTGGAGTGTTTCCAGGAGCTCTTCTGTCACATCCCTCAATCTACTTCCGATAAGAAAAGACCAGAGAGGCTAAGGTCCAATTTATGTCAATTAAGCTCAGAGGACAACTGTCCAGTACACACACAATATATAAAAACACATGCAAACTTTGCTATGTTAAAAGTGTTCAAACAATCACCTTTAATATGAGTAATGTGTTTTTAATTACAATATATAAAAAACATGTTAAATCAGTTTGCCATAGTTTTCTCCAATGAGCAGAAAACACTGGAATGAGAAAGATATTTAGAAAGCAACTAAACTAAACAAATCAAAAGGTCCAAGGACAAAAAAACAACATTTTTCATAATCAAGTATTTCCTGACTATCAGTGCACATACTGAAACCATTAAGGAAGCTAATTTAGTTCTTCATTCAAATGTCATTTACAGATAGGAAAAAAACAAAAAGCTGTGATCAGTTAACTACATTTTATTTTCAGTCTAATGAAATCAAGGCAATTTCTACGTAAAGGCCAATAGAACATAGGCTGCTCTTGGTATTGCTTCTTAATTTTGCTCAGTAGCATAGCACTAATGAGCACTAATTACAAAGACACTGAGACTATGCTTTTCAGCCTATTAGTCCTTGAAGGTTTATAGTCACATTATATCTTTTTGTCAGTTCCAGAAAGCCAATTTCTCTTCTAGATTCAGGGAGTTAATAGCTTTTTATTGACCGAGTTCCAAAAGCAAGGCCAATAAGAACTATAAAGAAATGACTCACTCCTAAGAATGAGAGTTCAAATTTTCATAAAATGTGAAACAAGGTCATAGTTATATACTGCATCTAACTTCCTACCAGAGAGTAACAGCGAAGCATGCCCCTCAGCATCAAACCCAGAAATGAGGTGATGAAGTGCCCCGAGGCTGCTCCTGCTGCAGCTTTCAAGATGTCCACCCCGGCATGCTTGAAAGTGGCAGCAAGGCATGTATTCAAAGTGGCTTCATTGTCCTGTCTCTGGGTTTGGTGTACTGAGACAGACCAGCTGGGTGAGCTATGCGTCTCAGCGGTGCTCTCCTAAAACATGTAGACATGCTCCCAGTCTTCAGAATTTTGATATTTTAAAAATAAAATCCAATAAAAATTATTGCAACACTGTAAGATGCATTTAAAAAACAGCTCCCATGATTTTATGATACATCACAGAAGAGACGCATGTAACTATACAACATGCATCTGAAAAAGTATGGCACATCAGTTAAGGGCAAGGGGCTAGATCTAGAGAAGGATTTAAACACCTAATTCCTGCCTAACCCAACTTTAGTCACCTAATTCCAAACGTGTGATTCTGAAACGCGGCAGCTACCAAGTGTGGAAGTGGCCAACATAAGTAGGATTGGATAACTTTAACCATTGAGCATCTAAGAATTAGTTTAAACCATCCTGATTGTAATTAAGTTTTGACCACTGGCTTTCTGGCTTGTTTAAAAAATATTTTGTCCAGCATGGGCCTACTTAGGAAAATGTATGTGTTTCCATACATTCCAGCTACACTGTGAAATGTGGATCAATCAGGTCTATGTAGGAAATTTTAGAAAACAAAAAACTGTCGAGAGGAGATAAAATCCTTTATAGATACTAGGCATGATTAAAATAACCCAGCTCTTATGTTTAAAAAATGGCATTTATTGAACTAATGCTCAGATTTACTAACTACTGATTAATATCATACTCTACACACACTCAAATCAAAGCACTAAAAAGTGAAATACAACTTTTAATGAAAAGTAGCGGAAGGAACATTTTTAAAATATAAATTTTAATCCTGAAAGGAAAGAAAGCCTGCTCACTATATTCCTAAATAATATTTAACCTCTGAAAAGTAAACAAGGAAAAATCAATGTCCTTTATACTTCACTCTGTTCTTCGATATTTGATTCAGAATCTGGCCCTTTTTCACCTACTTTTGCACTAAACATTTTATAGCACGTGACAAATTTCCTCACTTTTACTACTCCTTACCTTTTTTTAGTTTTTTAAAAGTTTTTTAAAGTAAATAAATTAGTTATTTAGTAAAATTAAAATATGAAAATTTGTTTCTACTGAAGTAGATGATGGTACACATACTTTCAGATGGATCACAGATATAAATGCTTTGGATCTAAGTATTTTTTCCAAGGAAGATCACCATGCTGCTGGCTTTACCTTCATCCATGTAACTCTGAGAAGAATGAGACTTTCACATGCTTGCAACCGAATTATCAGGAGCAAAAAGCTAAGATGTGCAGGTGCTAAGTAATAGGCAATATAAATAATTAGTATTGCATGTAAACACAAAGGGCAGTCATAAATCAACTCTTGCTTAAGCTTTGCCCAGAATACAGTGCAAATCCCACACTGTTCATTAAAAAGGCATTGGTAACCTGGAAAAAAACCAAAGGTCAACAATTACTGCAACAGGATTAGAGGGCATTAGTTCATTAGTTTATGAAGCGAGATTACAGATATGTACATATTACAGATATGTAATTTGTTCATTCTAAGATAAAAAGAAACATTAGTGGTGGGGATAACACAGAAAAGAAACAGAAAATTAGTGAGGGAGTCAAGATGTTATAGACGTTATTGCACAAGTAATGACCTAATATAAAAAAGAAGGAAAATTGAGGTCAGTAGGAACTGCAAATGGTAAAAACTTGCTAGATCAGGTCCAGAATGCTTTCAATATAATTAGGGATTCAGCAAGCTACTTTAAACACTGACATCAAAAACTGAGATTGTACCTGAAAAGCACGGCACATTTAGCAAAAAAAAAAAAAAAAAAGAAATTCCCCTAAATGGATGATTCATTATGGCCTCTTCCGTATGCATAATATTTCTTCTGTGAAGGCTAAGTAAACTTAAGAGCACAGAAAACTGCCAGCAGAAGTTGATCACAAAAAGATTCAATATAATAAATACACAAACTGCAAAGCACATTCCAGGTTGAACTTTTGCATATTTTAAAATTAATGGAGGCTGTGTGCAGTGAGGATGGCATCAGTGTTTTATTTTCTTGGGCTTAGGTATCATATTGGATTAGTGCAGGGGATAAAAAAAAAAGATTTTGCTGTATATTAAAGCAGTATATCTGACCAAAAAATTACAGCTTTTACCCATCCTCTGCCTGCCCCAGTTTTTCAAAGCTTGTATTATGTAATGGTTATCTTTCCAAAGCTCAGCAGTATATATTAAACTAAATCCACAAGAGGACATGAATGCCTAACTGCCATTTTAGGTGTCTAAGCCCAAAATTTGGGCGCCTCCAAATTACTGCTCAGCTGCACCCTAACCCTGAAGGTGCCTGAAGTTCACCAGTTCCTGCTGTTGGGCATGTACAAACCTGCCTAAACCATGGATGCCTCAAGGCTATTCAGTGCCTCCCAGCTACTCCAGGCTTTGCTCCTGGTTTTCTCTGTTTAAAAATCACAACTTCTCTGATAAAAATGTAAATTGTCTGATTAAAAACCCTAAATCTGCGTAATTCCACAATTAATATGAAACACCACCAATATACAGTAGAGGTCCACCGATACATCAGTCCGATACCAGATTAGCACTGACAAAGAAAATTGACTATAGCACAAATCAGTCTGACGTGGCCGATAATTTGGCCAATAAATGCCCCTGCATGCATGCAGCTGCAGCTCAGCATGCAGGCAGCAAGGAGCACAGCCTGGCAGCTTGGAGAGCTGCGTGCAGCTGGTAAGTATGTTGTGGTGCAAGGGGAGGGTGGGGAGGGTGGAGGGGGTAGATCAATGACCCCCACAGTGAGGGAGGGAGTGTGGCTGGGGCTACAGTAGGCACTGCCCAGCTGGGGTGAGGCATAGCACACGAGGGAGCCACGGCTTGTCTGGGGGGCACGGGGAGGGGGAACAGCTCTTGCTCCTGCGTGCACCCTGGAAGGGCATGGGGGAGTGGGGAGGCGTGTGCCCCCAGATCTGTGTGGAGCATGGTGGGGTGTGGTGTGGCAGGCTGCAGCTGTGAGCTCTGCCCAGCGTGGGCGGGAGGGCTAGGCCACACTGTGCTCAGGGCGGGTGGTGGTCGCACTGGGAGGGGGGCTAACGGAGAGGCTACAGGGAAATTTGGGGTGGCTGCACCCCACCCCCCCAGTAGCCCTCTTCCAGCACTGTCACCACCTGCACCAAGCACAGCACGGCCCCGCCTCCTTCCCCACCCCCTCCCCTTCTGGGAAGAGCCCAGCACAGCCCCCAGCCCCAGCCCACAGCTGCAGCCCACCCTGCGCAGATCCAGGGGCACGCACCCCCTGTGACCTCCTGGGATGTGCACAGTGGTAGGAGCTGCTCCCCCTCCTGCACCCTCTCCGATGAGCCGTGGCTCCGTCCCACCTGTCCTGCCCCGGCTGGGCAGTTCCTACCCCTGCCCCAGCCCCACTCCCTCCCTCACCGGGTGGGGGGTCTCTTAATCTTTCCCTCCCCCCTCCCCTTTTGTCACAACAGACTTACCAGCTGGATGCTTTTGTATCAGAAATCAAAATGGTATTGGCTGATATGCTTCCTTAAAAATCAGCTATCAGTATTGGCCCCCAAAATCTCTACTGGTGCACCCCTAATATATAGGCATCAGTTGAAGACAATGTTATATTGATATATTTATAATTTCAAAGCAATTTGGAAGCCTAACACTGCCTCAATAACTATAATAAAATAAATTCTAAATACCTATAAATTTTGACATTTGATTTTGGGTTGGCACTGAGTAACCATGATATGCTGGTGCCCTGCCCACGCCATTGCCCCTCACTCCCAAGCCACAGCACCCCCATCCTTGCTGGTGCCCCTCACTCTTGGCCCTGCTGGTAGTACCCCTAACTCCAGGCCTACAGCCCTTTGGTCCCTGTTATTGCCCTTCATTCCTGACCCCTGGCCCTGCCAGTGCCCCTTACTCCCGGCCCCCGCTGGTGCCCTTTACCCCCCCCCCCCCCCCCCCCCCTCATCTCCCCAGCCTTACTGGTACCCCATATTTCCAACCTGCAGCCCCCTGCCAGTGCCCCTCACTCGCGACTTGCAGCCCTCTCCTCCCCCAGCCCTGCTGGAGGGGGCCCTCAACTGCCAGGACTACAGAGTCAGAGACCTGGTCTGCAGCCCCTTGCCCCCTCCAGCAGCATCCAAGCCCTGACTGCCACCCATGGGAGGAAGCAACTGCTGTAGCCCAAATGGACTGTGGAGCCCAGCTCCCTCTCCCCTATGGTTGGCACAGCTGGAGTGGAGCCCGTGGGAGGGGGGGACAGATGTGGGCTGGCAGCTGTGGGCTTGGGGCTCCCTGCCTTGCTGCCCTTCCCCCAGGGGTCTCCACAGCCCAGTAGGTGGGACCTAGCACAGCAGGACAGAGAAGGATGGGAAGGTTTGGTGCTGCTGCCAGGAGCTCTTCACCATGACATGGTGCTCCCTTCCTAACCAGCAGCAGCAGGGGGCACAACTCCATGTCACCACCCTGCTGCTGCCAGGCAAGCAGGGAGTACCTCACCATGGCAGCACAGGGCTTCCAGTGGTGGCACCAAGCCTTCCTGTCTTGCTCTGTCAGGTCTCACCTGCTGGGCTGTGGAGGCCCCTGTGGGAAAGGCAGCAGGGAAGGCAGCCCTGAGCCTGCAACAGCCAGCCTATATCTACCCCCACCCCATGCACAAATCTGGGGGGGCACATGCCTCCCGTCCCCCCGTTCATAATTAAGTTCTGATGAGATTCTCACATTCGACTTTCTGCCCTCTATTTCACCTCTGTGATTTTATCCAGTAGACATATTTTGACAATGACTATTGGATCAGGCCCCCAACCAATAATGGTTAAAGATGCAAGCTTTCAGGGCTGGCCAGCCTAAGGGCATGTCTCATATTCAGAAGTCCTGTGTGGTCAGGGTACTTTCCTGAGACAGAATGTGTCTACATGAGATGCTACGTTGCCGTAGCTCATTGCTACGGTGACGTATCATCAGCAGGCATGAACTGTGGCGCCCATGCTACTCTGCTGGAGCAATGAGCTCATTGCGACTGCACAATAGGGTTGGAAATGATGTGCGCCACCAGGACTGTAATGGCAGTTACTGCGCAGTCGTTTAATACTTGCTAGTAACAACTGTGCAGCTGGACACGTGTAGATGCATCCACAGAACACCCAGATCTGAGTCTTCACATGACTAGATTTTAAATAGGAAATTGAACCCTCACCACCAAACTACCAAACATTCCAGGGTTGGTCTGTTCTTCTTAACCCTGTCCCACTTCGTATAACTATATCAATATTCCTTGGGTCAGAGAGAAAAAAGGGGTAATTAGATTACACAGAACCTGCTTTAAATCCCTGATACAAACCTTCATGTGAAATGTCTCGGAGAGAGCTAGAGAGTCCCAGTCTAGACTATCTAATAGCTTGGTGATAGGGATGTTCTAAGATGTAGGAGAACTAGGCTAAAGTCCCTTGATCAGGCAGGACAGGGAACTGAAGAAACGTCTCCCACACCCTGCACCACTGGCCTATGGGATAATACTGCCTGGTGTTGTTTACACTGATTGTGTATACATGTGTGAATTAATCTGGGAATAGAAACAGAGAGATATGTAACTAAACCAGGGTAGCCACATTCAGTCACTGTTGTTACTGTGCCTCACAACTAAGAGAAAAGGAGTAGGTAAAGGACTATTAGCATTGAGTAAATGGCTACCTCAATAGTAGGTAAAGGATGTATATAAGCCAGTGGCTCTCAATATGTTTAGATTCAAGATACCCCCCATAAATTGTCTGAATTTAGCAGCACCCTGATTGAGAACCACTGTTGCATTGCCTCAGCTTACCTTAGTGATCTTCAACCGAGGCTGCCACTACTGCTCAGTGAACTGCCTCATGTGCCTTGTGCAGCACCAGATCGGGAAAGGGATGTTACAGGAACCAGTGCTCCTGCTTGCATGAAGTGGATCTGATGCAGATACAGATAGGCAGGAGAAAGTTCCACCTCATGCCGACGGTGGTGTGGCAGCCCGCGTGTTTCCCTGGGATACTGCACCACTGTCACCACTCGGTGGAACTGTCCCGTGTGCCTTGATTTCCAGGAGAAGTGTTTGGAGTCAGACCCAGAAGGGCTGCAGCAGAAGTGGGTGCCCCTACCTGCATAAGGATGATGCGATAAACCTAATGAAGGCAGGAGCACCCACAGCTTTTGCAGCTCCTTCCCAATCTTCCTCAGCATGAGGCACATGGGCTGCAGTGGTGATAGCACCTGGACGCCAACACCCCTGCAGGCTCTCATGATGCCTGGGCTGCTGCAGCATGTTGGTCGAGAACCACTGGTGTAGGCAAAAAAGTGCTCAACTGGGGCCACTTCTATGAATGGGCTCGACCACTGATCTTGCAAGGGTAATTTTACCCCAATCAAGCTGATCACACTGGGATAAATGTGTTGTCTGTTCAGGTCCTCTCTCTCTTTTTTTTTTTTTTTTTAAAGAAAGGGCTGACCTGGCTTAGGTAGCTAACTTGAAGAGAGAGAGGTAGTTAGCGGTGTTAGGCTGCAGTTAAGCAGAAGGCAGGGCAGGGTAGCAACTTAGAGACTACCTGGAAAGGCATAAGCTTTTGTAGGAAACAGCCTACTTCATCAAACATCGTCAGTGAAAGCGTATGCCTCTGAACCAGTTAATCTCTAACGTGCCATTCTGCCCTGCCTCTGCATAATTTGAAGAGGGGGTTCAAGGGTGAAAATCTTGAGCACAGATATTTGCTCATCTCCAACCCAGAGTGTGGTGCCCTAGCTATCTTTTAGTGATGGGACTCAGTCCTTTCCCCCCTCTTATGCTTTTCCTGCTTTCTTACTTGCTGGCTTTTGAGAATCTTCTCATTTGATGCTTAATTCTCTCCATGCATAGTACTGGCAGCTTAACAGGGAGCTAAGGACTACACTGGACAGCCAGGCATGC
The DNA here is from genome assembly GCF_000455745.1 of Alligator sinensis. Taxonomy (NCBI): domain Eukaryota; kingdom Metazoa; phylum Chordata; order Crocodylia; family Alligatoridae; genus Alligator; species Alligator sinensis. The sequence goes on from NW_005843190.1 coordinate 69,834, forward strand.
AGACACTTGGGCCATATCTAGATGAGCACGGCTGTGCGGTATGTGGCATTGTAGATATGTCTGTGGTGCCACTTACTGCATTCAGCTGTTCTCTGCACTGCAAGGGAGCAGCATGGGTTTTTTTGACCCCTAGATATCCAAGGATCAAAAAAACCCATGCATAAAAAAAAGGTGGGGGAGAGGTGGCTCTTTGGGTGGCAGTGTGCATTGCTCAAAACCAGCACCTGGCCAGCTGAAGCCATGTTCTGGCTGCTGGCCAGGATCCAGGATTGCTGCTCCTGCACCCCCAGGAGGCCCCCAGGACCCAGGTAAGGTTGCTGGGGCCAGTCCAGTGCTGGCCCCAACCTCCCCTACTCCACCTGGAGTAACCTGCTGCATGGGACTGGTGTTCCCTGTGGGGCAACTAGTGGCAGCACAAGGTTTCCCACCCTGCCTCTGCAGGGCTGCTTCTTATGGTGGGGTGGCACAAGGTGTCCTCCTGCTAATTGTCCCCAGGGAACCAAACACCCGTGCTCATGTGGACATGGCTTAGGTGTTGTGGACTGGAACACTAAGTAAGTTCCTTTGTGATTATAGCCCATTCTGCTACTGTACACAGAGCCATATATAAAATCCTCGTTTTTTGGAAGGCGATAGAGGCTAAAACCTATGACTCGAACATCACTGTCTCAATGGCAGATGAATCATGTTATGAGTTCTATTCTGATCCAGGATAATTATATTCTCATCTGCTTTACAATGTACTGTATAGCGTTTTCTAACTGTTGTACAGAATTAAACTTTTGTTTCTCTGTGCTTTAACTAGTGAAATAGAGATCTGCAGGCTTTGGTCCAGAAATATAGAACTTCAACATGTAATGATCTTTAGTATTACTTCAAATTGCATGATTGAAGAGAATGCTTCTCTATGATAACAATAAGCTAGCAACGTGAGTTGGCTGCTACAAACTGCCTAGTGTTGATGTATAAACTACAATCAAAGTTGAATGAAGTATATATGTATTGTGTATGTGTGTGTGCATATATACACACAATAAGGACTGTGATAAATCTAATCATTTTCTGACCTGCCCAATTTTATAATAGTTCTTGGTTTGAAGCATTTATTCCCAACCCTAAATTAGATGCCCAGGCTCCCGAGACAATGTATGGGACAGTTAGACACCTAAGGAAAGGATCCTCAGAAACCACCTAAGAAGGTGCTACCTAAACCAAACAGGAATGAAATACAGATGAAGGTATGCAACTTAGGCACCTCAACAGCTGACCTAAATAGATGTAGGTGCCTGCCTCTGGAGAGGCAGCTATCTCACTCAGCCATATGGCCCTCAGCCATGAACCCCTCCTGGAGCCAGGTGCCTAAGCCAGGTTTTCCTCTTTTCTAAAAAGCAGAATGAGAGCCTGGCAGGTAGGAGATCTGGTTTCATCCCTGCTCTGCCTGACTTGAATCCGTATCTCCCATTCCTTTTGGGTATGCTCTAATCACCAGGAACTGGGTATGCTGGGAAAGGCTCTCTCAGCCTGCCTTGCTGTATCTGTCCCACTTTGTATAAATAATTAAATATTCAGTGGGGGCAGGGTAAGAGACAGAGCTGACTCTACAGCACTATGGTTAGGGTACTCACCTCAGCTGAGTGAGTCGTAGACGGCAGTTCTTCCTTCGATACTTATTTAAGTATTTACACAAAATGGAGCAGGAGCAATGGTGGGAGCCCAAACTGCAATTCCTAATACCCTGGTGGCAAGAGCATTTCGGATGTGTTGGGGTTCAGGTCCCTGCTTATCTTGATATAACTATATCAGTGACTCCAGTATAAAAAGTTATGTATCCCAAATCCCTTCAACTGTGATATTGCCCATGATCATCTCTAGGAAGCAAGCTTTGGGAACAGTCATGAGTGCAGACTTATATCAACATGGTGCATCTTTTTCTTTTATGTGTATTTTAATCTCTGTGAAGTATACTTTCATACCGGTGTATCCATGGAGACAGAGCCTTTAATAACTTCTTGTGTTAGTGGGCCAAGTAAGCAAATCTACACAGCTCCATAGCAACAGACGTAGAAGTAAAATGCAGCCTATCAGTAAAATATGCAGCAGAACTCTGCACAGGCTGCACGCTATCTGAAAACACTGATTGGCTTCATCTGTAGGCACCATCCACTCGAAGAAGGTCAATAGGAAAGGGAAAAACATAGTAAAGCAAAGCAAACAAGATTAAGAGTATTGTCAAAAATAACTGGAATTTGCTAGATACTATATAAGAAAGGATCTGACAAACATCAGCTTTCCGGATCTGGTTTTGAAGTCCACATATGAATCAAAAAGAAGATCAACAAGAGGACAGTCTGTAGGGTGCACACTGTGGGTACCACTGCATTTGAATGAAGGGCCATTTCCTATGTCCTGTTTGCACCCAGCATTAGTTGGTATATTTAACAAGCATAGCACATGCTCATGTTGAACAAGTGTGGCACATGCAGCCGTGCCCTCTCTTTTTATGCAAAAGGGACATTCTAAAAAGTAGGAAGGAAGCCCTTGAAAACCACGACCTATTGTCTAATGCAGTGATGTTTAACCCCTGGTCAGCAGGCCAGATCCAGCCAGCTGAACTATGTCATCTGGCCCATGGGGCTTCCCAAAGGTCTGAAAATTGGCAGCAGGAAACAGTGGCAGTTAACACTGGCACCATTTCCCTACCACCAAACTTCCAAGCTCTACGGGCCAGATGATATGGCCTTGTGTGCCAGACCAGGTTTGCACACAAGGCTGGAGCAGTGGGCCCAGGGCCCAATCTGGTGCATGGGGCTGCAGCAAGGTGCTGGATGGTGACTGTGTTTATCTCATGCTGGGTCGGGCTCACGGACCAATCCCATGCACCAGAACTGACCCACGGACCAATCCAACACCAATCATCCGGTCTGCAGTCCAGAAAGGCTGGGAACCACATGCGCATTATTCTCTTCTCAAAATTGACTGTCAGTACAAACAAATACACCAATAAACTAGTAAATATTAATCAATTAAAATAGTTGAGAAATACATAAAACCAGCGAGCGCAGGCAGGAGGTTCCAAAACCTATAAACAATGTCTTCTGACATTCAGTTCACTATTCATGTATATTTTTATGTTATAACATCAATATTTAAGTAAGCTTGGGAGTTAGCTTTAATGCATTGTTCTGCAATTCCAGTGAACAAATCAGCATGAAATGAACATACCCATTCAACACCATCCAGTTATCCGACTTCTTTGAATGCTTCCAAGAATTAAACATTAATCCTTATGCCTTTTCTACAAGTAAACTTAAGCGCATACAGAAAGGATTGCAGCACTGGTGGAAGACACAATTCCCTTATTAAAGCCCACATTTATGACCAGATACTATGTTCTTTGCAATCCCACTGTTTCCAGTTGTACCTCCTTTGGGTGACATGACTCTTGGGTAACTGAAACACTAAAAAAGGACAACAGAAAGGGATATATCTAATTATATTACAGTAACATAGTCTCTCCCCTCAGTCCCACCTCCCCTTCAGGAACCTGTAAATTAAAAACATCAAGCATCATAATTTATTTTAGGGACTGTATCAGGAGGGACTGTCAGACCACAACCAAGTACAGCTCTTTTACAATAGAACAAGATGACTCTGCTTTTAGAATACAGTCACATAAAAATTACACTACCACCATTTTACAATGAATTTCAGCATGATAGGTGAAAGTACAACTTGTTGTTATTTAAGAACAATGAAGCCCTTCCCATGACATAGCAACTATTGAAGTTAGTACATTCAGTATCTTTGTCTGAACATCAAACAGTTATATTACTTTTTCTATTGTCTGCAGCAATTCGGAACAAACAAAGCACAAGCCAAAGCCACCCAAATGTAAGAGACAAATGTTGTATAAAGACTTTAATAAAACATGCCTCCCCCCCCCCACCGAACCTCTAAACCTGTCATTTTATCCCTCGGCAACTGTGGGCAACATTCAGTTCTGAATGGGTGAGTTCTGTAGGGTGAGTAGGAAAACACACTTGTTCCTAGCATAATCTACTCCTAAAATTCACAGGTACACTCACCTGGTTTTGGAATGGAGCACCCACTATCTGGAGCCAGAGTTCATATTTCTGCCTTATCATACTGAGCACAGGGAGCTGAGCTGACACAGGATCAGTCGAGCTATCCAGCCATGTCACAGTAGTATAAGCTAAATCAGAGGGCTTACCCATGATTATATCTTGGACTCTCATTAACTTATTACCACTACTAACTTTGCTTTGAATAGCATAAATCCAAGAACACAGTCCTGGGCTCCCAACGATGAGATACCAGACAAAATTGGCAGGGCAATTAAATACTAATAACCTGGCTTACATTTCCTGGTCTCCTGTCTGGCCTCCTTTTGACTGTTACAACAGGAACTGGAGAAGAAGATGCCCTAGGGAAACTGTCTGTCTGGTTCTCTAGCTCAGGAAACACTGTGCAGCTTTCTCAGCCACTTAGCTCCTTTCAGTGCTAGCTGCAAAGAGATGCCCACAGCTTCTGAGTGCCCAGACCAGTGGACACCAGGACAGTAGTCACTCATGAGAAATTTACCACATTAAAAATTGGCCTAAAAAAAGAAAATTAATATCCCTTAGATTTCACAAATCTGCCACCATGGACTTTATCAGTCACATCCTGGAAGGCTTATATCTTTCTTATTAATTCCAGTTGTTACTTGACAAATATTCATACCAATACAACCAGAATGGATGATTATAACACTGTACAGCAAGTGTAACATTATTCAGTGCGATTACAAATTGAACTGTATTTTAAAATGGTTAGCAACCATTAAACTTTTTTATCCACTCATACGCCTCAGGACTAAAATGACAGAACCTAGATACTGGAAGCAGGACAGGAGCAGGACAAACACAAGCTGCAACTACAGACCAGTTGGTCTAGTGTGATGCTAGCCATGCTTATTTAAAGAATCCCGTCCGGCCTCCCCGTCTCTTACAAAGCTGGATGGTTTATGCAGTAAAAGTGCTTTGCAAATATTTCCAATAGTATCCAGTAAAATGGAATAAACCATTTTAACAGCTTGATTCTAACTGATTGTTATTACTGGAATTAAATCTGTTACAGTGGCAGTGCTCAAAATGTCTCCAGTTTAATCAGATTCAACTACAGCCAACGAATAGAACGAATTTCCCACTGTAGCCCTCACCTGGCTGATGAGGTAACTACTGAGCACTACTGAGGAGGAAGTGAAGGAGCCTATTGGGAAAAAATGGGGAGCTATGCCTCATGTTGCTCAACACAAACTCTTTAAAATTTTTCATGTACCCCAATACAGCTATTCCAACCAGAGCCTCAGCTCACCCACACGGGAAGATGGCCATGACAATGTAAAAGCAAGAACATGAAGATGGGTCCTCAGCACAGGAAGGCAGTCCATAGTTGCATGTAGTCAATGAAAAGTGAATACAGGCTTGGGCAACTTTATTGGGCAAATATTAGATGTCCTTTAAAAGGCATCTGCAATTCAGCTGCATAACAAATCCCCATGATTCTTCCCCCAATCTCATGTCTCTAGAAATTTGCTTATACATTTCAAACTTTGGCTGAACTGTAAACATCAGACTGGTAAACTCTTATTCACAGGGCCCTTCCCACAGAACTCACAGAAGGGACCTCAAAGAAACAATTCTTGAAAGGAAGCAGACTAGGTGCCACTTTTCTAAATGGGACTCAGGGAATCAGAGATGAGACTTATTAGGAAGAGGTGTAACAAGTTAGCTGGGGTAGCAGGATGCTCGGGGGCAGCAATAACACCATGCTGCTGGCATGATTGTGCAGATGCGGTACAAGTTGCTATTTTTCCCTGCCCCACCGCCTCCAGTCAGCGTCCAGGGCTGCTGCCCCCTTCACCCCACACTAGTTACACCACTGTTATCACGTGCCTTGTACACCATTCTTCTGCCAGAACGGTGCCCGGCAACACATTTTCTATTGTTTTTACTACTAAGAACAATTAGCAAGTTCTGTCACACACACCACACTCCCATATATAGTATCCACCTTGCTTTTAAGAGACAGGATGAAGAAAAAAATATTAATTGCAGAAGCCAAGTAGCAGCATCTAGGGAGCTAAGCCTGCTGCCAGCCCCACTGCCACTTGGGGCCTGTGGGCAGTTCCCGAAGGCCGAGTCTGATGTTGCATGCCAGGTCCATCCCTGGGCTGCATGTTGCTACCTGCATATTGTCTGATTTCTTTTGTGTATGAGCTGCTGTTGATGGCCTCTTTTTAAACTGGCTTTGAAAGACATTTGTAAAAACACAACTGTGTTTCAAATGTAATGCATGATCAATACATTAAAATATGATGAACGAGTAACATTTCTAAGTTTATAAAACTTCCAGTCACGGGTTTATCAAGAGACAGCAATAATGTCCTGCAAAATTAAGTGTGGTTCACTAGGCAGACAACATACATTATGAATGACTCTTACGGCTTGCATTTTTTATTACTTCAAAAGCCAGAGATGGCTTAATACAACATGCTCACATCTTATGCTGTAAGGGGGAGGGAATGCTAATTCTTTAAAAGGCAGAAAATACAGATGAGATGAACAGATAGCAGCATAACAAAAAAGTATTGGACAGTAGCCTGGGAACAAGCTGACAAAGTCCCAAAGGCTTAGTCTAAAGCTATCCTACACTGACATTTCCAAAATTATCTAAATATTTGTGTGAGTGTTGCTTCTGGGATACAGCATGTTCCAAGCAAACAATGCTGAAAGGGACAAATTGCCAATAAAGTAGCATTCAGAAGGGATACATTGATATATAATTACAGAGAAGCACTGCATGCATGATCTGTAAACTGAGGCAGTGTGCAGGACAGTTTTAGCTCTTTATTTGTAGCCCCTGGTAAGCAGTCAGTTTTAGGCTACCTCTGTAGAAATCCTACGAAATCCTACACAAAACCAGTAGTTTTTATTAGGATTGGGGCACATTAATTGCTTTATATAAATAACTAAAAATAAATGACAGGTTAAGTTGTATAAACTGTACTTATAAAATATCTTAAATACTGGAATAGATTTAGAGCTGTTACTCCTGTACTTACTCCTACTTCCCTCCCACTGTTTTTTAACGTATGTTTTGTTAAATCAGGCTGAAAGATCTTTGTACAGGGATCTAGAGTGTGAGAGTTAGCAGAAACTCTTGCCCATACAGGTCTTAAAAAAATAAGTGGATCTCACCAGGAGAGACGAATTTTAAAAAAGGCATCCTGTAAGACCATACTACCAGAAGGAAGAGGATAACACCCAGCTATTCCCCATCACTCTTCCCATTTCAAGACTATCCTTCCTGGCCAACCAGGAACTGATTTTTATTATTCCACCAGGAAGGGTGTGATGGTTGGCAGGGGGATCTTTGACGCACTTTTGGTAAGAATCAAATGTGTCCATAAGTACCTCTCACACATCACAACAGCTGATGTGCCTGAGCTTAATAGAAAAAGTTTACTGACTTTAATGAAAGAATATCTGTTGCTGACTGATCTATGGCTGATATTGGCAATCAGAACAGGAAATGTTGAGGCATTTAAAAACAATGGCATCATTATGTTTCCTAGAATGAGTGGGTGAGTATGTGAATGTTGATAGAACTTGTGCTTCAGTTATCCAAAATAATACTTCTATTAAAAAGAAAGTGTGGTTCTTTTAAAAATCCAAAGAAAACCAATCCACATAGACTTGACATAATACCAGCAATCTAAAAGAAGTCCCTTTCTAATCATTAATATGAGGTTACTATCTTCTTGTCATAGAATAATTTAAATGGAATAATTTAAAACAATGACATCTGTTAACATGACAAAAATGATAATAATCTCTTTCATGTACATAGGATTCTTTATCAAAAAAAGAATTCCAGAGTGCTTTACAAATACTGCACAGTTCATCCCTACCCGCATATAAATAGGTGGTGATATCCATGCTATACAGCACATTTATCAGTCAGCTCTGATTGACTTCTGTGCTGTACTCACTAGACTTCACTCCTTCAGCCATCCTACTTAGTCACTTTAAACAGAAACACCTCTCAAACCAATAATGTAACTAAGACAGGATGACTTGGGCTAATGACCTGGCAGCAGCTGGAGGTTGCTGTTGCCCCTGTGCGTTGTAGCTGCCCGATGTGCTTGGTTGTGTTGTTATGCCTCTGCCTCAAACAAATATATGTTTTGTATTTAAATTCTTTTCCAAAAGGTACATTGGTCCATGAAGATACAGTACAGATGGTGTTTAGTCTTGGAAAAATGTATAGTTTAAGGTTCAATATTTCCTGAGCCAAGACCTAAAAACAGAAACCTTAAAGCATTACAAACGCAGACATTCCCTTTTAAAATAGGAATATGCAGTTTTCTCCAGCTCTAGTAGAGTACAAGGCAGAGGACCTTAAAATCACAGGAAAGCAGTTTTAGAGGTATAAATTTCCTCTCTTTCATAGGCATATACTATTTAACTCAAGATCTGAAGGTCACTGGTTGACACACAAAAAAAACCCAAAACAGCTTTTTCTTTCAACTCATTGAAATCGTTCCCACAATATTTTATGTTAATAATTACGCATAAACAAAATAAAAGACCTAACTAGGCTTCAATGACCTATGTTTGAGATGACTATTCCAAATCACTTATGCCATATATTGATTATATTATAACCCTTTTTAACTGAAACACCTAGTAAAAAAATTAGGAACTTACAGGTTGTTACAGGATCTGATCACAGATTTTCATACATCTTTCCTCATTTGCAAAGAAAGTTCAAAATGCTATTTCTATAACCATAACAAAAATGAGGCAGCAAAAGACAACAGCACTGCTCACAGTGCCATGTCCTTTTTCCAGTACACACTTGCTTTTCTGAGGGCCAAGGTCCCAGCTCTTGTGTCCCTAGCTTTCCTGTCCAGCGTTCTGATGTTTACTTCTGTTCCCCTCAAAACCACGTACACACACATGTTCACCACCCCTGTGCTACCCCTTCCATTTGATGTCAGTCCCCCAGGAACCATTCAATCTACATGGCAAATTCTACAGGTACATATTTTGGGGTGGTGGCCTCTATTATTACAACTGTGATTAAACTCAACCCACACTACTACTACTAAAATCCACTTTCAGATTGTAGCATTTTATCTATTTAACAGCACATCAGTGCAATGGCTTAAGAAGGAAAACTTCCCCTGGACTACTTGAATTGGAATTTGGTTGTAGAATTTAAACTGGCATTTGAGTAGTATGTTCAGCAAACACCTCAATGCTAGGGCTTGATCCTATGCTTATAGAAATTAATGTCAAAGCTCTAATTGGCTCTGAGCATACAGGGTCAGGAACTTTGAAAAAAAATTTAATGACCAAATGATCAGAGACCTCAGTTTTACTCTTCATACGAGTGACATACCCTTAGTTAACACAGTGATCTCTAAAACTATGCTAGTCATTCAGAAAGCACAGTCCTGCTCTACTGACTCAGCAGTACTACTCATTACTGTGTAACATTACTGAGAAAACATTTCAGTTGATCATACCAGCAATTATACTGAACTCTGCCTATTTCACTCAATACTGATTAGAACAATTGGAGAAGATTAAAAACAACTTTTAAAAAAGCAACTGCATAAAATCAATTAAGAAAGGAGGCTGGAACACTTCCCAACCCCAATTTCACTTACCTACCTTATGTAATCTTTGCACCAAAGACCATGTAGTCCAAACAGTTCACATTTAATGAAACTCACATTTTGGGTTTTATTACATTAGTGTCTAAAAACAAAAAAATAGCCAAATTATCCTGTTGGATTTCTGCCTGAAGTTCTCACTAATGTTCCATGCACTCAGGTCCACGCAGTAAAAGGCTGAGTTATGAAAACAGGAATCTAGACAGGCACATAAATGCCATAGAAAGTCTACTCCAAATGACTTCATCTATCAAAAACAGCATGTACCCCTCATTTATTGAATATGTAACAGGGAAAAATGACAAAATAGTTGAGATTTCCACAACAAGGGAAAAAATCCACTTCAATTCATACTTTACATCACACTTAGGCTAAAAATTTATATAAAGATCTCAGATTACTGTATCTGCACCATGAAGCCACTAGTCTTTAAATCCCACAGATGATCACATGGAAAGGGTGAGGTTATTCTTGTTCACTAACTGAGCTGTGTCCCCAGGTAAACACACTTTTCTTGATCTTTTATACACTAAGTACAGAGGTTAACAACATTAAATAGTTGAAAATGTACTTACCTGGCTTTACAAGGCTTGCCTTTGTTTCTTTCTTATATCGAGCTAATTGTGGGTTTCCTTCACTCATAGTCCCAGCATTAAATTTCTTTCTGTTATAGTCTCCATCACTGCCAGTACAAAAACCAACTGGACTGTTTCCAGCATCAGAAGGAGTCTTAACTGGGGATACTGATTGGCTGCTAGGACATCCAGTGTCATCTGAAAACAAGACAAACAATTAAACACAAGACTCGCTAGATAATAAGGAAAATGAACACAGCAGAAAACCCCAGCCTTTGGATTCCACTAAACCCAATCAACAGTGTTGTCAGAAATATGCAGGCTTTCCACTGACACTTGACAAGGCTCTTGTTCTCTACAGGGTCTCCCATACACCCAACAAGAGCACCATTTTGTGGATACAAACTGGTAACTGGATAGCCTAGGGCTGTAAATGCCATTGCAGATAGCTGTTTCTGTAGTTCTTTGGTAGTTTATAGACAATTGCTGAAAACCCTTTTATTTGGAATGTGAAGGAATATTGTAACAAAAAAAATGTGAATTATATTAAAATAAGAAGAGACTTATCTATATAATTATAAACTTATAAACTTATTATCTGTCCTCAGTGGTGGCAGATGACAGAACAAGGAGCAACGGTCTCAAGTTCATTCCAGCAAGGGAAGTTTAGATTGGATATTAGGAAAAACCCTCTTGCTAGGAGGGTGGTAAAGCCCTGGAATGGGTTACCTAGAGAGGTGGTGGAATCTCCATCCTTGGAGGTTTTTAAGGCCCAGCTTGACAAAGACCTGGCTGAAATGATCTAGCTGGGGCTGGTTCTGCTTTGAGCAGGGGGTTGGACTATATGACCTCCTGAGGTCCCTTCCAACCCTCATTTTTGGGGCATCTATATATGTGCTAGACCTCTGCTCTGATGCATAATAATTAGCACGTGTCAGAGCAGACTTAAACATCAAACAAGCTTTATCTAAAGCACCTCTGTTGCCATTTTGAAGTGTGGGATGCTGAATACATATGATGCTGCAGGCATTGCTTGCACTTTAATTAGAGCTCTGTGAGCTGCTTGAATTAAAGTGCCCCGCCTCCACCCTGGAGCATGCGTAAAAACACCCATTTGATTCTATGATTCTATAATCATATACAGATAGGTAGTCACAATCTATACAAACTATGCCTGTTCATTTACTGTCTGTATAAATATAATCCTGATTAAGTGTAGGAATTAGTAGGCAGGCCCCTATCCTGTTATTGCAACTTATCCATACCAAAATGATGGATGAGCCTTCAAGACAAAGAGCATGAACTCTTTGGCCAAAGCTGACCAGAAGGAGAATGTATGATTGATATGTCCCTGTTTCAGCCATCATTTTTTCTCCAAACTAATACTTACTCTCTTTATTAGAGGATGGCCTGAGTACACTTTGAAATTGTGCAATTCAGTGCACATGCCAGATAGTTAGGATGAGTCATTTGTAGTGTGGTGCTTACATTTATCTAAATAATAGAGCATCAATGTAGACAAACATTATTCATGTTTAATAATACTACAAATATTGTTAAATGTAACTATTTGTTACATTATATATTGGATCTATAGTTGCCAAAGGATTTTGGCAGGGTGTTTTGACTCTGTGATGGAGAAGGGTAAGATTGAAATCCTCTGTGTTATATTTTTCCCTGTTATTTTGCTGAGTACCTCCAGTCTGTTCTCTTTCTATAAATATCTGCAACATGAGACAAGAACTGGTCTAGAATATTGATTCACTAGGTTCTTTGAAACTACACACACTCCCTTATGCATGAAATTCAGCTTTTTTTTTCTCTTTACTGAAAGCTAATAAAGATGCTTCAAGGCAAATGATTGTTCTTTTAAAGCGATCAGTGTGGTCACTCACTTCCAGCATGTGGCTGTGTAGCACCTGGCTCTAAAACTTCTGCCTCATTTGAACAGTATTTGTGTTTAAACCACATCAGCCTGGGCACATTAGCTTGCATTAGCTCACTCTTGTAATTTATCATTAACATTAATCTCTTAGAGATTCAGACATCTTATTATATTCCAAGCCATACAAACACTATAAACCTCCTAACAATAGAATGCAAAATAAAATGGGATACAGCTAAGACAAACTTCATATATTGTAATTTAAATCCATCTTGAATACTCTCATATACTGTGATATCCATAAGAAGGGACTTTTGAAGACTATATTACATAAAAAGACCTGAACCACTCTCTCACTGAAATACCCACCTGTCCCAGAGAACTGAGTCATTTGTTTGTTCTTTCCCATGGGTGAATAAAAGCTCAGCATTCATTTGCACTAGGAGTTTCCTTTTCATTATCTTCTAGAATAAAACTCCTTATCACCTGCTACAACATGGCACACAAAGATGTGCTTGTACCCAACTGAGTAACTGCACAATTAAATTTATGTAACCGCTGTCCACCTGCATCCAATTTATTGTTCTTTCTACAGTCTAGTCTGATCCTGTAGCAAGGATGGGCCAGAGAAGAAAGGCAGAAAGAAAATAAAAAGGGATAGTAAGGGCACAGTCAATCTACTTGAGCAAAGGGTGACAGGTACCACCCCAGAGGCAGATCAGAGAATTTTGGTCACAATTTCTTCCCTAAAAGGAAAGGTATTTTTATCCTTTTTTGCAAAGCTACTTCTTTTCCTTGTAAACCCAGCCAGTTATCCTGGCTGGTGAATACATCCTCTAATGCCTCTTTACTCAACCTCATGAATAAGTGGGTACTGCAAGAGTCACCATTCCCTCCCCACTGTAGGCAGAACTAGCCTCAGCAGCCTTACTTGGTTGAACAGGAGACTAAGACACCTCACTTGGGAAACTAAGACGACATCTAAAACTAGGAAAATGCAGTACTCCTTGGACAGCTGAATAAGAGCCTTAATTCTAGCCTGTAAGTAACAGTCAACAGCTCAGCTTAGTTCTGTGGGGCTTTTGCCAGCTTCTAGCAACAGCAGTGAGCCAGAAACAGAGCCAAATCTACCTTGGGATTTAGCTTCAAGGGCTACAGTGTTTGCATATGGCCTATTCCAGTCTAATATCTTGGACTGCTACAGAGAACAAGTTTTATTTTGGATGTGCATCTCCCTTTGACAATCTTGCATTTCCCACCTCGAGTTAGTTCATTCTAAGATAAAGAAACAGGGAAAAGACCTAATTCAGCCTTATAGGTCAACCCTCTGCGAATTCAAGATTCTGCCCTACAGTACATTATCTTGCTTTTTATTCTTATGCATATAAACTTCATAATTTAATACAAGGTGAATGAAGGCAATTTCCTCCAAGATCAATACCGGTTTCATCTGTTAATTAGTCCGCAGGTCTCACCAGTGTTCTTTTCCAAGTGAAAACCCAATGACCATACAGAAGTTATCTACCAGACCCTGACTCTGTTCTGCAGAAATAATCCTTATTTCAGCAATTCCTTTAGCTCTTTCCAGAAATGTTCTCTCCCTCTCGGTGTGTTAAGAAGGTAGATGCTATTTACTGGCCCCCCCCCCCCCCCCCCCCCCCCCCCGCCCCCCCCAGTGCCAAATTTCACTCACTGTACAGGTTATGTAAACTTTAACCTGCCTTTTTTTAGAACAAAGTGTATGCAAAAAATATTTGAATAAAGAAAACCTACTGTTAAATACCTCAGGGTTGATGAAAACTTGTGAAGATTTTAGTTTCAAACACACACATTTTAACTTTAAGAATTAAAACATTAAAAAAACCCTTATGTGTGTAACATCAACAACAAACCTAAGACATAAGAATAGAGATTAATATAGGAAAATCTGGAGAAAATGAATGCTTTGATTACCAGACAGCTAAAAAGGCCTCTGATATCACTCTTACATCCATACCCCTATTAAATTAATTTGTTTAAGCACTACAGTTTGCATTGTGACATGACATTTATCAAGAGAACAAAGTGAACTTGGCAGTAAGAACAATAAGTCTTCTCTAGTTTCATCATTTGTGAACTTTAGATATACCAATAATAATCAAGTCAGAGTTTTAGCTCAGCTGCAGGAAGTGAATGGTTTTATTGTACTTTTTCTTCTTGCAACTGTTTGTTATATATAACTAGGTATACACCTAAAACTTGTGCGCTAATTTACAGTCTACCCGTTAGTGTGGAAACATTTACCTCTATGCATTTTCTGAACCTAGTCCATGCTGCCAGAGATCCTTTTCCATGCATGCAAGTATCAAATGTACCTTTGGCTGCTGTCTTTTGAAGGATCAAAATGTACACTATCACCGAAAGGAGCAGCTGTACATGCAACAACACTGTCCATCATCAGGGGCTAGATAACCTCAGCTGTGTTACGGTATCTTTCTGCCAATTGGCTTGCAGCTGATCATCCCATCAAAAGAATGAAAGGCAAAGCAACACACACTGGAAAAAGTGTTGCTCAACTGCACTTTCCAAATCACCTACCCACCACCTGTGGAGGCAATCATGCCTCCTCCACATGTATAATTGAAGTCTTAATTTTAAAATGAAGCTGAATTCCCTGCAAAACAGAACTAGGAAACCTCAGTGGAATGTTTGGTGCACTAGAAAGACTGAAACTTGGCTGCACATCACACTGGTAGAGCCAACTTTCATCTCATACATATGCTCAGATGACCAGGCTGTTCAAAAGGTACGGAAGTACTCACTGCCAATGCAGTGTTTCTTTAGAACATTTCTTTTTTTTTTTAAAGGTAACTCTGACCATGACAGGGTATTTCTTTGTATACAGGTTTCTCTTAACCTTCCTGGCCATTCATTGGCAAGGAGAAGTGAAATATCTGAACTACCCAGAAACAGGAGAGGACAGGAGGCCCATTCTAGGGAGCTTTAATCAGGTAACTGATGTATATACATCCAAGAGAGGATTTATCTTCAATTACTGGAGAGAAAATGTGTATGTGTTATCTAGTCAGATAAGAACTGGTCTTATAACTCAGGGAGAATTTTGCCTGCAGAAAGAAAAGTAAAAGGTTTTGAACCATAGGACTTATTCCATACACAAATCTCGTTCAGGCATGTGCTCCAGCAAAGACAAAGCCTGAAAACCCCACTTTGGAAAGCACCACTGCTGACCTTGCGCCAATGTTTACTTTGCATAGGCACAGACAGATCATAAATATAATGTATCGCTTTCCTGGCTTTCTTAGCTGGACTTATATTCTCAGCTTTCAAAGTCCTCTTCTAAGAATGTTTTGTAAATAAATCTTTACTTTGAACATCAGCTGCATTCTGCTGGAATCCTGTCTCCAGCCACTGCCCCTCTGACCGGGGGGCACCTGCCAGTTCCACGTTCCAAAGCCACCTACAGGGATAGTGTCACATCCAATACAATGACAAGGGAGAGAGGCAATAAAATTATTCAGAATATTTTGGCTCAAGTTCAAATATTGAAAAAAATCTATGTATAAGCACAGACTTAGTTTGAATAATCATATGACTGTTGAGGAAACAGTAACTGATAAAAGTCATGGGTAATAGATTTGCAAGGTATCCCCCACCTTGGGCAGAGAACGGGCTCTCTTCCCTGGCTATAAGCCCTATCCACCTGTGCCTGCTTTGCACATTAACCCCAGAAATGAGGCCTGAGGATACCCTAGTGATGCCCCTAGCACCATACCCCAGGCCTGTGTGCTCAAAAGGCATGGTCTAGGGCACCCCAACAGCATCCTCATCGCTTTGTTTCTAGGCAGGAGAAGATAGGTTGAAGGGAGTATAAAGACACCGCAGATTGTAGGGCCAGAAGGGGCTATCCCATATCCACAGGTGAAGAATTCTCTCAGAAGCTGAATCAAAGCAAGTCTTGGATATCTGATTTTGTCTTAAAGTTCAAGTGATTCTCAATTTGCAATACTCCTACATTAGAAAGCTACTTCAAAGCTTAAATTCCCTCACAGCTTCTAAACTGTGCCCTATTTCAAGGTTGAATTTGTCCAGCTTCAGCATCCAGCCATATGATCTTGTTATACCATTAAAAGTTCAAAAAGACTTCATCTATCAGATGTTTTATCAGGTGGAGGTATCCATACACAGTGTTTCAATAAGCTGAATAGTTTGAGCACCTTAAGCATCACACTATCAGATGTATTTTCCAACACCTAGATTAATTTTTGTACATCTCCTTTACACTCTGAACTCCAGTATTTTCACATCCTTCTGGAAATGTGACTACTAGATTTGGACATGGTATTCTACAATAGCTCTTATCAATTCTCATCAATTCCAGGCAAGATCACATTCCTATTTTTCTACATCATATTCTCCTATCTGTATTTCCAAAAATCACATTAGTCCATTTAGCCACAGAAATATATTGACAGTATATGTTGAACTAGTTATCTATGATTATACTCAAGTCCTTTTCTGAGCTTACCAATGCACAATCTCCCTTCATGTATGTATAGCATGTATTTTCTGTTGTCACATTTACTGCTTTACACTCATTTTCACTGGTGTATTGTTTGCATTTATTTTCACTGCCATAAAAAGGTGTATGCTAATGAAATTTGCTAATGACACAAATTTGAGAGGAAGTCTCAACACTAAGGAAGATCCGAATATATTGGATGAATTGGATGACCTGAAGAACTGAAGGCCCATATTTACGCAATTCTAAGATGAGTTCCCCCCGCCTTAACATTTCTTGAACATGAGTGGCCAGAACTGAACTCTGCTTATAATTTTCCATGTATAGAAACTAATTTTTGGAGTGTCATCTTAAATTCATGGTTGTCATCGGTTTGAATAAATATGGTAAAAGAAATAGGATGAAATTTAATAGTATAAAGTTCAAGGTCATGCAACTTAAACTAATAACAGACATTTCTGCTGTAATATGAAAGCTTTTCTGTTGGGAATCAAGATAACAAATATTTGGGTGCCAGCTGGTCACAAGAGGTCTGTGATCCACCAGTGTGATGCAGGCATAAAGAGCCAAATACAATCATACCACAGATCAGGCAAGGTATTTCCATTAATGCTAATGCACAATGAACTGGTGAGACCTCGACTGTAATACTATGTTCAGTTTCATAGATTCATAGACATTAGGGTTGGAAGGGACCTCTTGCTAGGATAATTGAAAGAATGAAGAGTCTACCTTACAAGATGAGACTACAGGAGCTTGGTTTGTTTAGCTAGCTAAATGAGCATGTTTGCTCTTCATAAATAAAAAGGGAAACAGGGAGGGAGAAGAGCTCTTTAACAGATAATGTTGGTAAGAGAACAAATGGGCATAAACTGGGCATGAATAAATTTAGACTGGCAACTAGAAAAAAATTTCTATCAGAGGAGTTCTCAGAACAGCTTTCCAATATGAACAGTGAAGGCAAGAAATCCAATTGGTTACAAGATGGAGTTTGGCAAATTTATGAAAGACTGCAAGATGCAACTGCAGGGGACAGGATTAATTGAACCAGGGCCCCTTTCAGTCATATTTAGCTGTATGAAAATATTATTTTTTAACCTGACCATTTAACCACATGATTCAGGCTATACTGTAACAGTAACCTATCTTCCTTACTATTTACAATCCTATCAGTTTTTCAGTTATCTACAAACTTAACCAGCAAATATTTTATGCCACCACCTACAGCTTTATTAAAATTATTTTATAGCTTTGGACAAAGACCCAACCCCTCAGGGATTCTCCCAGTTAACAGTCCCACTCACTGATGTTTCACCATTATAACAACAGTTCGAGACCGCTCAGCGAGTTAGTTTTTCTCTTAGTGAGATCTGTCAAATGTGTGCTCTCTTAATTACATATATAATCTAAGTCTTCTAATCAAGAAGTCAGATGCCTGTGTCAAGTACCTTGCAAACATCCAGGTATATTGTATTAATACAGCCATTATAAACCAGATTTGTAATGCTGTCACAAAGAGGTGACAGGCCAGTTTGATAAGACTTGCTTTCCATAATATCATTTTCAGTGCCTGAATTATATGTGTAGCTCAAACTGACCATTTAACTATTTTGCCTAAGACTGACATCAGAATAACAGGTCTACAGCTTCCAGTTCTTCCCCTCAGTATGTTTTAAATCTTGGAATTCCACTGGCAGTCTTCCAGTTGTTTGGACTTCCCCAGTTTTCCAATATTTGTTAAAAGTCAGTATCAGAGGTTCAAAAACCTCCTCAGCTAACTCCCAAGTTATCCAGACCTGTTGCTTTGAAAATGTTTAGATTTCGCAGATGCTACCTTACATCCTCCTATGGAACAGATGCGATCCACAACATCACGTGGAAGCATTTTATATCTATATACCCTCATGCTTCATTCATTCATTCATCTAAAAAAACAAAGCAAAACAGAACAGATGTATCCACTGAACATTATTTCCTTTTCAATACTGCTATAATTTTACCATCTGCGTTTAGCAATGGACTTGTGCCTGACTTTTCTGTTGCTAATATTTTTAAAGGTTTTTTATGGTCTTTAACCATTTTTTGTTGTTGGCATTTCATTGATTGATTTAGCCTCCCTACTCAGTTGTCTAAATCTTTAAATTTGTAACTTAAAATCATTGCTATTAACTTCTACTTTTTTCCATTCCCTTTATATGGATTTTTTAAATATTCCATCACGGCTTTCCCATCTTCTTTTTAACAAAGAGCCTTCTTGCTTCAGACTATAAAATGATCAGTGGAGTACAGGAAGGAATTTTCTCCCACACATATGCACTGTCTACAGCACTGCAAAGCTAACTGTACACTAAGATTAGGCTTATTAGGAAAGGAAGGGGACAGCTGCCTTCTAAAGCATCAGGTGCCGGTTGTAGCCAATATAAATATATGACTGTATTACTTCTAAGACATAAGATAGTGACAAAGATGCTATCAATACAATTATAGTAATTCCCATAAGAAAGAAGGGCAACAGAGTGGCTAACAGCTGATGGATACTTTACACTATATTTTTTTTTATTAAATGAGTATGTTATCCTGGGCCTTGAGATGGCCTCAGGGGGGACTCAGCAGTGTGTGCGCCGCTGCCGGCACTTGCACCACCGTCACACCGCAGGCACTTCCACCAGTCTCCCACCCCCCATTCCTCAGCTGACTGCTTGGGGACCCCCACCCCCAGTTGCCAATCAGCCAGTGTGGGGGGATCTCCCCCTTGCCCCACTTGCCTGGCCGCTGGCAGACTCGTCTGGCCACCGAGGGTACACTGACCCAAAACGGTTCAAAACCCCTATACAAAACTCCAAAATTCCAAAGCAATGCAGCCAGCCACACCTATTCCCACACTCCACAATACAGCACAAATTACTGATTGACTGTGAACAGCCTAGGTCATCTGCTAACTGAAAATAGCATTCTCCAACAAAAAATTATATTAAGATTGAGATGCATTAATAGTATCCGGTAACATTCAGCATAACTAGTTCAGAATCACAAATGATAATAGAAAGTGTTGCACACTGGCGACATGTCGGGGACGTACGCAGGTGCACGTGCACCCCCTGAAGTTGGTGGTGCACCCCCTGACAGAAGTGCCGCTGACACTGCCAGCAGTTCCTGTGGGCAGTCGCCGCTTGCCAACCCCACCCCTTGCCGCTGACACCACCACGGCTGCCTGTAGGAGGTCCCTGATTGCCACCGCCATGCCCCGGCTGCTGCCCTCACTGATGCCGCCTGTGGGTGGTCACAGTGCCCCACCAGACTCCAGGGGCATGTGTAATTCATGGTGCTGCACCAAAATAAATCAAAAGGAGTATGCAGCATGATATCTGTAGGACCTCAGCTCCTGATATTTGTATTATAAAAGCCTAGCTACCACTTGGTTCTATTCGAGTAGCAGTATTTAATGCTGTTTTGCAGGAAGTCTTCCTTTATCCCATCTGAATGTTTGCCCTGCAAGCACGGTTAAAGTAGTTCTGGGAAACCATATGGATAAAGACTGTATAATTGTGGTCTACCGGCTCTGTCATTATACTTAAAACATAAGTAACAGTATTAATATTGCAACATGAAAAGGATCCAGGCAGTAGTAGTAAAAATATCAATGAAAAATACTAATGTGATACTATAAGGAAATGGGGCATATGAAATAACATACATCCCAGAGGTCTCAATATAATGTTATGAAATATATACACATATATTTACATCCTGGTGAAACATTATATATAATTATAAATATATATAATTATAAACATTATATATAATTCCAATGATCTGCAAAAAGGGGAAAAGAGCATGAAACTAATGTCCTGAGCTGCCTTTAGATCCTTTTAAGGGTGCTATACAACAGCAGCACCATTAGGTGTGCAAATGCCTACACACAATTCACAAGATTTAAAAAAAGGAGTTGGTAGTATCACAACAATTCTGATCTGCTGTGGTATTTCTGAATTCTTTGCAGCAGACAATTGCTCTGTTATTTTTCCATGGCCAAGAAATGAGTGAAAGTTAGGAGCTGGCATTATCTGAGATGTATCTTGAAGCACAAGAGGTACTTAAGAACCACTACTCTAAGGCAGGACTTGACAACCTACAGCACCTGGGCCACATCTGGTCCATGAAACCATTTAATCTGGCCTGTGGACATAGGGCTTCAGTGGCATTCAGCGGTGGAGGGCTTCAGCAGCAGTTGCTTTCCCCTGCTGCTGCAGGGAAAAAATATTGGTAGTGGGCATTTTTCCTGTGTCACTGCTAGGAAAAGTAGTGGCAACAACAGCTAGGTCCTAGAGCCTACCTCCCCACCCAAACTGAGTCAATCCAGCCTGCACATGGATGTGTCTTGAAGGCTTGGAATGAGAAGGTTGCATTATACCTTCTCTACTTCCAAATCTTGCAAGAAATACAACAAAAGGTTGTCTGGGGAAGTTCCCATAAGCAGGATTTCAAAGAGGCAGCCATTTGTGGATTCCCTGGCAGCATGACTACACTGAAACCTGGAGTGCTCAGGAACCCATGTGGACTAGGGCTGTGTGAAGCTTCAGTCCCTGATTTAGTGGCCAAATCTCCGAATCGAATCGGAACCCTAAGAATCGATTTGGAAAGATTCAGAAAAATTCGGACATAGACACAGCTTTAAATGTTTTTTCTACATACCTCAAGGTACCAGGCAGCTTGTGAGTGCTGCGATGCTGGGGCACATGGAGTGTCCCACAGAAGCGCGGGGGGCTCCCCAGCACACACAGCAGCAGACCCAGAAGTGGACCAGAAGCACTTCCAATCCACTTCTGGGTCTGCCAGAGAGCATGCTGGGGGGCTCCCTCGTGCCCCCCTGGCTCACCAACTGGTGCCCCCTGGGTCTGGGGGGGACACCCGGGTTCTCCCTGTAGTTAATCACTGAGCTGGGACGGTGCAGGGGAGCCCCCCAGCGTGTTCCCTAGTGGACCCGGAAGTGGACCAGAAGTACATCCAGTCCACTTCCAGGTTCACCACCAAGCACATGGGTCCCCCACTCCACCACCCCATGCTCCTGTGGGAAGCTCCATCTGCCCCAGCATCGCAGCATTCACAGGCTGCACTGGTACCTCGAGGTATGTAGAAAAAACAGTTAAAGCTGTGTCTATGTCCGAATCACTGATTCTCCCAACCAGCATTGAATCTTCAGATTCGGATTGACCCGAATCGAATCGGGGACAGTGATCTGAATCAACAAATTGAATCACTGTCTTTGATTTGGGCTGAATCCAAATCCAAATCGAATAGGGCCCACGTCGCACACCCCTAACGTGGAGCACAAAGATCCCAAAAAGGCTGTACTGTCCCATCTAGTACTTTCCCAACTAGTCTTTTGGTCTAGATAGGGTTGATCCTTTCTTGAGCATGGAGTTGGCTAGACATGGAACCCTTTCATATCACTTCTGTTGCTGTAGAGCCCCTACCCATGGCTCTGCGGGCCATGTGAGCCGACATGGAACCAGGCAGCCTGGACTGGCAATGGCAGCCCACCACCTCCTGGCCTGCTCCACCATTACCCTTAATCTCTTTGCAGAATCTCAGTGACAATATTTGAAAACCACTGGGATAGATGATCTCACGAGATGCCTTCTGGGCCTATTTTTCTATGATACTGCTTCAAAATTGTTTTTATGCCTATTTGTATACTCGCTTTGGGGCCCGTTAAACATCCCTATGCAAGACTACCAATCACTGCATACTTCCACTCCCAGAAACATCTTATGAAAGTGGATAGTAAAGACAAAGTTGTACTTTAAGACATGGGACAACACAGCTGTGCCACCAGGAGTGTGAAATTCCATTGGATGTCAATTTATCAGTATCAAGACATGATACTCGGCTTGACAGCAGAATTTGTTTTTAAAATATCACAGTATTGCCATGCTTCTCTTCATCACTCTTCATTCAGCAGCACAGAGATCTTCTAATTAGGGAAGAGGTTTTTCTCATTCTGTTAAGTCTTGCCATGTTTGTCCTGAGGCCTGCCAAGGTTCAGCTCCATAAGAAAATCAAATTAAAGATTTCAAAAACCAAATGTCTTAGATTTGGTATTTTTATGGAAAGATACAAATATAACACTTAGATTTGAGTGTTTAAGTCATTATTGTTATCATCATATGTATTTAGAGGTGACAAACAGCGCTCTCCCATGGATAAGGTGCCAGCTGCTCCTCTCTTAGGATATGATCCAAAGCCCAGTAACATCAATGGGAGTCTTTCCACTGACTTTGGTAAACTCTGGATCAAGCTCTCAAGGCTCACAGTGCTGAGTGATAAATATAACAGGTGACACAGACATGAAAAAGGTCAAATGTCTTGGCTTCCAAGCTGTAGTATGGTACAGGGTACAAGGACATTCACTTAGTATGATGGAACCATGGAGCTAAAAAGAAATCACCAAAAATGACAGGCAAACAGCAGACTGCACTTAATATTTAGGGAGTTTTCTAACCATCACATTTAAACACCACTTCCTTAAACAATACAGAAAAAGTAGGACAGTTGTTTACAAGTAACTGCATACAAAAATGCCCTAGCAGGGAAATCTCCAAGCAAACAGCACTGAAAAACAGAAATGTGGGGCTAAGTGCTGCCTTGGCATAAAAGCCACAAGCACAGCTAAAAACAAAATTTGGCTCTAGATACAGAAAAAATGAAGGTTATGATATTCACTACATTGCATGGGGGCATAGAGTGCAATATATTTCATGAATAAATATGCACAGCTTGAGAAGGACTCTACTTTAGATGTTAGAGATCAAACAAATGGTATAAAGAATGATTATTAAAATGGGAAATTTGCCTTTGACAGCAATTTCAAGCATGTTTCTCTGATGCAATAAATGACAATAAAAGAATATATGAATGAACCAGCAATAAGAAACCATTCTAACAAAACAGTTCTTCTTTTAAAATGAGATATTAGAAGTAGGGTACCTTACCATTTGCCCAACAACAAACTAATTAAGGAGACTTGCATTTAATCTCTGCATTACAGACTCACTGATACAGTGAGTGCAATTTTCTCTTTCTAGCCTTCTTCCACCTCAGAAACATGTATTTAAAGCATGCATAATAAATAGTTGGCCTTTCTGGGTAGCTTTCTTAATTATAAAATTTACCTCCCTTTTCCAGCATGAAATTATGTACTGAACCATGATAGAAAGTACAGCACAGTAACTGCTTCAGATTATTGAAGATATATCTTTTGTGCACATGGACAGATCCCCAGATTTAGTGATCTGCAACTAGCAATAAACAAGGCATATTCAAATTGATTTTAATAAAATACAGATACATAGCATGTTTGGTTCTCTCACAGCTTAATACTCCCTTAACCTCTCTGGCTAGGGACAAAGATTATGCATAAACTGGTTTAAGTGATCAGAAACTCATTTAAACCTGTAACTGAACAAATGTTCAGTGCACATAAACCAGCTTGAAAATGGCTGAAACCAGTTGGAGATAAACCTGATTGAATGTAGTATCAGACTTAACCGATTTGGGTAAAACTGGTTTATGCAATGTCTGTCCCAGACCCCTTGCTTATTTAAGTTAAACCAGACTCCCCCAGCATCCTGACATGCTCTCTGGGCTGGGCATGGCTCTCTGCTCCACAGCAGGGCTGGTCCCTCCTCTCTGCTCCCTCTGGAGCTCTGCACAGACTGAAGGCATCTGCCTAGCTTCTCCCTCTCCCCTCCCCATTCCCTACTAAGCAGGGATTTCCTGGTCCCTTCTGCCTTACACAGACACCTCTCAGCATTAGCTAGCAGACCATATGCTGGCTACGGTCCATGTTGTGACAGACAGGACAAAGGCAGAATCAACAAGTAGCCAGTAATGTCCCTCTGTTGTTTTCTTAATGAAGGAATAAACACTGTGTTCTCAATTCCAGGCTGTGCTGGTCGGGGGGGGAAACAGGACCCCTTCCTAATCAGAGCATCTTGGCCATCCCCCCTCAGCTCAACACCGTGGATGGGAAAGGAGGGCTGTTCTAGCACCCCCCAACTTCTAACCTGAGCCATTGCAGGCATGTGCCTGAATTTCTGGGATGTCTGTGCAGTTACAAACTGATTCAGCCTAGCCAGGTTAGACTGACCTGCAAAGATTGAAGCAATTCAGGCTCAGGCTTTTTGAATGTCTGTCCCCAGCCTTTATCAACAACTAGCTCAATTAGTAAAATAGTCTCCAAATTCAAGTGAAGCTCAAGTTATTCATGGTATATATGGTAACAGAACTTCCTGCTGCAAAGAGAGTGAATTTACAATGCAAATGCACATTCTGAATACATTTCTTGATCTATGAATGCAAAACAAGAAAGAGAAAAAAAAGTAAGCTTGCTTTATGTTCATGAATGAAGTGAGGGAGAAGAAAATATTGAAAACAGAAGCAACGTTTTCAAAAAGAGAAGCCTAAAGATAGGCTCCAAACTCCAATTTTTGAAAATTTTGGCTGAAATTTTCTAAGTAACAAATATTCATGTATTATAACCTCTGCTTGTCATATGACTTTAGGACTAGGAATACTATTTGTCCTAATTTAGAAGAGGAAACTGCAGGTGAGACTAACAGCCAGAGGAATGCTTCACTATCAAAACAAAACAGCTTCTCTGGCTCACACAGTCCATTACTACAACTGATTATTAAATACAGAAGTGATTCTTTTATGGCTACAGCACCTCAGCACAGCTAGCTAGCTGTTTCAGCACTGTTTCTAGTTACCTAATAAATTTGATTCCATACCACAATAGATACAAAGATGAAGAAAAATTTAGTACCACCACACATGTAAAATTAAAAAAGGCTTTCAGAAAGTTTTCAAGGAGTTAAAGAGTAAGTTAAAGAGGAGTTAAAGCCCCAAACTGACCCGCTAGCCAAATGGAAGTCTACATACACTACCAAATTTAGCTACTCTCAGCAAAACAGTGCCTTCAATCTGTAAAGAAATCCCCTTGATATCAAAAGGTGTTGCACACAAGAATAAAGGAGAACATTCCACCCTAAGTATGTTATCGTCTATGAGACAAATACTGTAACTGGAATTGCCAAAGAAGAATTTAAATTAGTCTCTTTTTTTGAGGAAGCTGCAGAAACAGGACTATAAATTGGATGGCTGGTGAAGTTTAAAACGTGTATTTCCCTCCTGATTGACAAGGTGAGTCTGGGGAGCAGTTTCAAAATCAAACTCAGTGCAACTTATAAGGAAAACATGCATGACATGGGGAAATACTCAGTAGCAACTTAGCCAGATGATGTTGCTGGGAGAATGTTTTTCACAGCTTGACATCTGAGTCCTATGGCTGACATCCAAACCAAGGAGGGCAGCGTTAAGGGAAAAGAAATACTTTGATGTCAAATGGCAACCAGCACTGACTGAAGCCCATAAAACTTTTCTATAGGGAGTATGCACTGTAAATATTGATAAAGACATGTGCATTTTCTAATCTATTATTAGTATCCAAAAAGCATTTGGCAAAAAGGAAAGTATGTTTTAATACATCTTTAACCTGAAACTGAGTTGATAAGATTAGTGAGTACTGTCACACCATACCTTTGTACTCACAAAAACAAAACAGAAACCAATACAACCAATAACTTATGCTAATTATATTACATTTCGAGTAAATTGAAGAACATGTATTAAGTTCCTTGATAACATCTTTTCTAGTCTATATTAAAACTGAGGGGTAACATCACCCCACGTTATAACTGAGTTCAAGCAGAACAAATGCTTCTCTCTCAGTGCACAGTGTAAGAAACAAAATTAAGTGCTTTTATCCTCCTGTTGAGTGATATTTCTTTCCCTGTCACCTGCTTCAAGCTTGCAGCACCATTAGTGTTCCCAAAGGTTCTGATCCCTTTTATTTTCTGTCCACTGCCAGCCTGAAACAACATTAGCGTGCCCCAAAAGGCACCGCGGCTGTCAATTAGGGAGGGAAGACCTTGAAGCCTACTGGTATGCATCGGGGCTGATGTAAACAGACAAGGAATTTTAACAGACTCAGAAGCTCTGGGGAAGAACACAGGAAATCTGAAATTCAGAGTGGGCTGGGGAAAACAATCAGTTCTATTAGGGGAAGAAAAGAGGAGGAGTCTATATATTATATGAATCCCATGTCAATAAGGGAAAAGTTAAGGTAGATAGCCACTTTTCAAGGTAAAGGCTGAGGGGAAAGGAATTATTCCAGCTGTTGATTCATGCTCAGCTATGCTTACACAGTTAGGTAATTTTCTTTTTTTTGGATGCATGTAATGGTGATTACAGAGGGGAGGGTTCTTGATCTTTACTTCAATGCTCACAAGTTTTTTTTACTACCATAAGGTCATCTTCCTGATGATCTGTCCCACCTCTTTGGATGTTATCATGTTGCATTTTATCATCATGGCTGTGCAGGTCACTTGACAGTTTGAAGGTTTCAGATCCCTACCCAAAGTTCCTGACAATCCAAATGAGTCATACCATGAACAAAAGACAAGGAGGATGAGGTAGATAAGTGTCACAAGATGTGTACTTATTGTTAAAGACATGTACGTTTCCTTATCTATTTTTATTGTCCAAAAAGCATTTGGCGAAAAGGAAAGTATGTTTCAATATATCTTTAACCTTTAAATAGCATGGAGAAAAAGGCTCCTCATCTTACATTTGCATACAAGGAACCCTCATTAAATACATTGGCTATCATTAAACTGTTGCCAAAAACAGCATGTGCTCAGTCATGGGAACCAACTATGAAGCTGATGAAATGCAGGCAACATTGAGTGTGATTATACAACATATGGCCCATAGTGAGGAAACATGCCGATAGGAACCATGTTTTTGGCTTTAAAAAAAAAACAGGCTGGCGTTCACTCCACAGGGAACTGGCATCAGGCCTGGAGTTACCAGGAAATATCAGGTCAGCACCAGGAGGATCAGAGCCAGTCCTAACACCCTTCCTTGGTGCCAAAAATGCTTGATCTTAGCCAAAAAGCCAAGATGCTGGTGGGAACCTACCACTTTTTTTTTTTTTGAGGGGGGGGAGGGGGGATTGTTTTATGTTCTGGGTCAAATTAGCCAGATCAAGTCTGAATCCTTTTGATTAAGCAAAGCTCAGTCGTTCAAACACCGTATGTGGGGCTGGAAGCAGCAAGTATCCTCCACCCCAGACTTTTCAGCTTGCAGTGTCAGATGCTTCCAAACCCATTGGCAGGCATCCTATGTGCAGGCCCAAGTCTGCAGGCTTCGGGTTCGGATGCCACCAAGCCTCACTTGCCCTCAGCCAATGGCCTCAGGAGCAAGCTAGGGAGGAGTCCCGCATTTTCATAAAGTAGGTGTGTAGCCAAGATCCTCCCACTGGAAACTGGCCAGTGGGAAGCTAATTACAAGACTCGCAGAGCATTTGGACAAGGGTGCGCCCTCTGCTACACAATGTCACTGAAATCCAGCTTGGCTTGGGTGCCACGCCACTGCAGTGATGATTACACTTGTTCTTAGCCCATGAAGGCGGAGAACCTACCACAAGGATAGGTTAGTACAGCCCATCTGAATAAGACATATGATAGCGCCCATTGAGCACAATCACATTCAGCACCAACTCTTTTTAAAGTTATTGTGAACCACTGCATTGCATACATGTCAACTTCCACAGCTGAACTGCACCTTTCTTGCTCTTTTCGAGTGATTCCTGCTTCTTCACCAGCCTTAAATATCTGGGAAACATTACCAAGCAAGACTAGCAGGTCACCCAGAATCCCTCTTCTGCCTCCTCTCTCAGCCTGTCACATAATTAGTGTGGTCCCACCTTCCATGAAGTGAAGCAAGACCAGGTTGCCCTATACTTTGCATATCAATTATTGGAAAATCCCATTACAAGAAAATCCCAGTTCCAGTCATGAGGGGGATGGGTGCTAATTAGCACATGGATCCTTTGTGAGGGGTATCCAGAAAACACATATATTGAGCAGTGGTGAGCTGTGGGGTCACCATGTCTGGAAATGCTGTTGACTCTGGTGAGGCCCAGTCCAATGAAGTATGTGGTAAGTCACAATATTTGGACTAATATTATGCATAGTTTGTATTCTGTATAAGTAGTTGTGAACATGCTCCTTAAAATATGCTTATGGTGTACCTGTGCTAAAACTTACAGCCATTTCAAAACAGGAAAAATACATTAACTTTGGATGAGCTAAGTCTATGGGTATTATATGCAAGTTGCTACTGCTACATGTTTTTCAAAGTCAGTTTTTTCCAATTTGCTCCTCGCTTCCATCCACTCAGGGCGAGCAAGGTCTGATGGTAAGGAGGAGAGGAAGGGGCTCTGGGGGTATGGCATGAAACAGCTGTAGAGATGCCAGCGGGGAACAACAAAAAGCATTGAAATGAACCAGTATAGACTGTATAGAGGAAACAAGAGCTTACTAGAGATAAGGAATGGTCATCAAAAGATGTGCAGAATCTTAACAGGAAATCAAGGAGTTTGAAAATTATAGTTTTGAATATCACTATGAGAGTTGGCTTAGCAATGCCAAAATATGAGATCGTTCTGTGTGTGTGTGTGTGTGTGTGTGTCTACATCTATAGATATAGATATATAGACATATATTGAAGGCAATAAAATCTACCAATTGGCCTCAAGAAGAAGAAGAGGAGGATCTTCCTCTAGCGTGTTGAATAGACTCGAAAAATGAAATCCAGCTGGGAGAGCACTAGGGCATGGACAAAAGTTCTAACCCCAAGGGACAATTCTGTAGATAGTATAATACAAATGTACTTCCAAGAAAACAATTCAAAACGAAGCACTGCAGTAGGAAATTCTCTGAAGCCACCCCTATATTCTGTTTACAGTGTCTCATGAGGACATACGTAAACAGAAAATCATATGAGCATACAACAGGACAATCCAAAAGTAATGGGAAAAAGATTTCCATGTACTTCCACACTTTTAAAAATTAAAAGTAAGCTAATGGGTCACTCCACTGAGTCTGAGGTCTGAAATACATCGTGCTGAAACAGATGTGGATATTGCAAGGATTCTCAACCTTTTTAGACCCAAGGTACGTCTCCCACTGCACTGACAGGAACATTCACAGACTTGACGGTTCTGGACTCTGAGGTCTGCTCAATTCTACGGCTCGAACAATAAGTCAGAGACCTGGTTTCAAATTTTCCATGTTAGAAAGGGCTATATTAAGATATTTCAAACAACCTCAAGAGGCAGCGGTAGGAAATGACAAACACATCTGGTTTATTTCTGGTAAGTCATTTAGCTCCTGCACTTTCTGTGGGTCCAGCATCTCCTATGTACACCCTACGTTTTGCTAAACACTCCAGAAGTAAGAGCAGCCTCTTGACCTATCATCTTTGGAAATTAGGCTTTTTTCCAACCAAGTTCATTTCCTCTGGATATTGAAGACTGCAGCCACCACTTCTCCACCCACGCTGCTATATGGCTATTGATTCCATGGAGCATTCCCCAGATGGATCAATGTTGAGTTTTGTATAAAAAAATAAAATAAAAACCTGATCCCAGCCCATGACCTCAGCCTGCCATCCCCAGGGGCCGCTAGCCCGCCTGCTTCCCAGCGTGGATCCTCTGCTTTCCAGCAGTTTGCCAAGGCTGCCTTTCCCCAGGGCCTCTTTCCCCCTCTGAATGCTGATCTACCAGGCTGCTCTGTGCCAATGGAGGTGTCAGCTCCATTGGGGGATAGGATAGAAAACTTTTGAAGTGGGGGACAGGAGAGAAAAAGCGGGGGATAGGGTAGAAGTGGGGGATAGGATAGGATAGAAAAGCCACTCCGGCCTGAAATGGAAACACACAGGGTCACTTACCACCTGCTGCAGACAAACCAACGCAGGGGGATGTCTGTGCGGGCAGCAGGCTCTCTGCGCACCAAGCCCCTATGGGTGCGCCTGAGGCTCAGCAGGCACGGACAGTCCCACCCCAGCCCCGTGGTGCCCGCCAGGCCGAGCCATGGGCCACCCGGGCTGCGGCGTGCGGGGGCATCCATCTCCCGCGGCCTCCCCCCCGCGCCGCCCCTACCTGAGCAGAAGCTGTTGCTGCTGATGGTCCTGGCGGAGCCCCCCGAGGAGCTGCGCGGGTTGAAGTCTCTGCTCTCCTCCTCCGAGAAGGGCGACTCGGAGGCCGGCGACACCTTGTGCAGCGGCGGGGGGGGCAGCGGGGGGCGGCCGGGCCG
>NW_005843190.1:101227-104741 GCF_000455745.1 Alligator sinensis
GGCGGTCCCCATGTCGCACCAGCTCGGTGTCCCCCCCCCGCAGCACCGCTCTCTGCCCCCGGGGGCCAGCCTGCGCTTCGGGGTGGAGCCCGCGCCCCTGGGGGTCCCGGTGGTGCTCGGTGTCGCCGGTCACCTTCTCCTGCAAGACCGTCTGCCCCCCGCCGCCCCGGGTCTCCTTGTTGATAAGGCCGGAGGTTGTCACGAAGCGCTTTGCGGTGGTGCTTGGCCCCTCCGTTTCCCGACCCCTTGCCCCCTTTGCCGCAGGCACTCGTGGCTGAGTGTGCGCACCGGGGGAGGCTGGACCTACGGTCTGGCCCAGTAAATGGCAGCTTTTATGGTCTTTTGAGCTAGTTATCAGGATGCTCCGGGGGGTCACACTTACCCATGTACCCAACCACACACTGGTTATTGCTATGGACCCTGCTCCCGCAGCCCTGGAAGCGCTGGAGCTAGGAAGCACCGCTGCAAAGTGCTGCGTAACAACATCCAGGGCACTGGCAAGCCGGCCATCCACCCACTGCCTGGCTTGCCATGATGGTATGAAGGGTCTCTGCCTCATCTATCAGGATATCACCCACAGGGGGTGCTGAAGGTCTTCCTGGAGAAGGTGATCCACAACGCCAACCCCAAGCACACCAAGCACAGGACTGTGACCGCCATGGGTGTGGGCTCTGCCCTGAAGCACCAGGGTCGCACCTTGCATGGGTTCAACTCTCAGTACCAAAACCCTACGTCACATGGCGGCAGAGAGCCGATGATGAAAGGGAGTGTGAACTGGGGATGACTAGGGGTTTTTCCCACTCCTCCTCTCTCACTGGCAGCCTCTGGCACTTAAGGTAGAGGAACTTGATGTAGAGGCTGTTTCCCTAATAGCTACTGATGTTCCTTTCCTCCACGAACCTGTCCAGTCCCTTTTTGAATCTGGCTAAGCTTCCACAACACGGGGTGGCAATGAGTTGCACACTTGAATTACGTGCTGGGTGAAAAAGAACTTCCTCTTGTTAGCTCAGGCCACCTGTCCCTCTTTAGTCCTGAGCTGCCTTTCCCAGGCCAGTGGCCAGCACTCAGCCGGTCTGATCTACTGATTAAAGGGACATGTAGCTGTTACCCTGTTTCTCTTTTCCTGCCCTTCATATGTGCCAGTTACTGTCGGTCGAGCCACAGCCAACAGCTGGCGGGACTGGTGAAGCATGTGGCTTAGAACTTAGGCCTTGCAGGTTCGGTCTGGGGAAGGGGAGGAGATTTCTGAGCCCATCTGGAGCCCCTCTCCTCCCCTTGAAGGTGCCACAAGGACGGTTTTGGGGTGGATCCATAATGTCAATGAGAAGGGATTTGTTTCCAGATAAGCCTTAAGGTCCTTCAAACCCTCTGATTCTGAATGCCTCGTAGGATGGGGCAGAACATGAAAGTGAGCCTTTGGGTCTCTTCATGTAGCTTGAGGAACATCAAGTTATCAGTGAAAGGGTCTGTGTGGTGTGGTGTGGTGTAGTGTTTGAGTGTATCTGTGTGTGTGTGGTGCGTGAGTGTTATCTCTATTGCTCCAAGCTGTGCTCTTCTACTCAAAAAGTGTACCAGTCCTTGCCTGGCAATACCAAGACCCCTTTCAACCTTACATCACACAAGTCAGGAGGTCATTGTTATATTTGTAAAAAGCTTAGCATTCCTAAATGAAAAGTGCTGTGAAATACTACACAAGTCTATTTATTAGAAGCAGCCAGGCAGAAAACAGCATGACATGTCCTGGACACCGACCTCCTGCACTGACACTGCAGAGTCCCCATGGAAAGTGTGGGGTTGCAAATCACACACCAAACCTACAAATTTGCAGACTAGCTCCTCCATCCCACTAGGCCTGGGCTTCTTGTGTGTGTTCCTCCGGTGAGACATTCATGGCATGTGCACATTTGAGATTTCCCTTATGCACCAGCAAAGCTGTTGCATCAGTAGCAACAACAGAAGCTGCGCAGCAGCGCTGCCATTGCCATAGTAACTCAACTAAGGCAGAGCCGATGATTCAGTACTGTCAGACCCATCTCCATCCCTTTGGGTTTGGAGCACAATCCTGTTGCTTAATGTACTAAGAAACAAGATGTTCAAAACAAACCCTCCATGTTGCCTTAAGATTTCTAACTACCTCAAATCAAAACCCTTTGTATCCTACTGTGGGTTTTTTTCACCTTAACATTAAGGATTTCCAACTTAACGTTAAAACGATGAAACAATTATCAGTGTTCAAGCAAATTTTCCCCAATGTACCAGTATCTGGAATAAACCCAAGGAGTTATCATATTTTTGCTTGCTTAAGTTATTTTTACTTCATGTGAGTTAATAATCATCCCCCAGATCTTTTTTTTTTAAAAATTTAACATTTTTCTCCTTCATTTAATAATTTTAACAAATATAGTTTGTTTTCTCAGCCAAAGAATATGAATTTAAAAACTCACTCTGAAAATATTTCACCTGATGTTGCTACAAAGAACACTTTGGATAAAGCGTACCTGAAACAAAACAAAATATTTCCTTTCTTGATATCTTGTGTATGGGGAAAAAAAGTTTTCTTCTGATTTGGAATGAAGGAAAATGTCAAGTACTGAAATGACCTTTCCTTTCTTCTCGTGTATTATAGAAATGCAAAAAAAAAAAGGGGGGGGGGGAAGGTAGGGAGGCAATAAGAAAACAAAACATAGACTGTATCTGGAGAATCTTGGCTTTTGTTTTCCATAACCAGTTAGAGACTTTGGATGTCCCTCTCCTCACTCCCTGTATAGAGCACCTAGTTGCCTACGTTCAGTTACACTGGATTGTTTTTCAGGATCCTTATTTGTCCCTACTGACTGTATATGGAGCCTGTGCATTGAAACCTGATCAAATTGGATTGCACTCCCAATCTGAGGCATCTGGGATTTAGATATGGAAATAGGTAAGTGCTTTTGAGATCCAAAGACTGTGACTCAATCTAGAAAATGTGTAATAAATACACTAAAGGTCACTGAAACCTCAAAAAAGACAAGCACAGGTCTCATAGGCCATGGGTAGGCATTCATTTTCAGCAGTAGATATTTCTGAAAAATTTCCCCTGCTAGACAGCTTTTCAGGAGAAGTACCAGACAGGTGTTGATCTTCTAGCCTCTCCTTCTCCCCTGCTCTCTGTGCCTTCACCAGATTGGGATGCTCTTGGTCTGGGAAAGGCATGGGGAGCAGCAGCTTCTCCACTCTTCCCAATCCCCCAGGGGAATGGAACAGAGGAGAAAACTCCCCACACCTTCCTCAGATCCAGGTCTGGGGAATGGGTGAGGAACAGCCTCCTCCACTCCGCTCCAGGTACCCAGGGAACAAAGTGCCCTTTTGCCCAGTTTGGAGAAGAGGAGGGAAGGAGCAGCAGCCATTCCCCCTCTACCTCTCCCATCCAGAAGGGGAGGGAAGCAATAGAGCAAAGCCCCTTGCCTGTTTCTAACCAGAGACCCCAGTGTGAGGAGCAGGCAGGGAGCAAGATTTGCCTGCTCCTCCCTTCCTG
>NW_005843190.1:104772-121922 GCF_000455745.1 Alligator sinensis
AGGAACAAAGAGGAGGGAGCAGTGGGGCAACCCCCTGTCCACAACTCAGATGGGTGTCTCCAGTCTGTCGAATGAGCGGGAGGCTTTGCCCCACTTGTTTTTCAACAAGAAATTGAATGAATGCTTGTACACTCATAATTTCTACCAGGAGAGTGATGATTTTCCTGGTACTGGGGTTTTGGTTGTAGCCATGCTGGTCTACAGGCAAGGTTCTTTGAGTAGATGTAATATCTTTTGTTAGACCAACTGAGTAGTTGGAAAATAGTTCTTAGCAAGCTTTTGGGTGCAGTCACCCTTCTTCAGGCATAGGAACAGCAGAGACTTCCTATGACTGAAGAAGGGTGACTGCGCCCAAAAGCTAAAAACTTTTTTCCAAGTACTCAGTTGATCTAATAAAAGAGATCACATCTACTCGAAGAACCTTGCCTGTCCAATTCTCCTGGTAGGAACATATCTCCTGTATATGGCCATAGTATACAGTAATTATTCTTAACTAAGGTGCTGTCAGATCCTTTTAAGGGTGACATACAATATTATCACCATTTGGTGTGCAAACACCTACACATGATCCATAAGGGAAACCCAGAAATTTCAAATAGGAATCCAAAGTGTTAAAAAAATTCTGACCTGTTGTGGATTTTGTGAGTTCTTTGCAACAGAAGAATTGCTCTAATATTTTCCTGTAGTAAAAAAAACAACTTTCCAAGGGGTGCCTTGAGTCTAACAATTTTGAGAACCACTGATGTAGAGTGCATTCTCCTAAGAACTAACAGATGTTCAAAAAGATGTGGCCTGCAAATTCAGCCATGGTCTTTGAACTGAAAGTTGCCAGGAAAGATTGGGCAGTGGGCCAAATTCTTTTGGCATTTTAAACCATGCCTCCCTGCGATGGGTTCATTAATCTACAATGGTAGATTAAACAGTGTAGCTCCTATGCCATAACCAGCCTTCGTCTCATGCAGGAACACTTTTAGATAACATTTGCACTGGGGAGAAAGGTCACTATGTGATGAGGGGTCATAAAATACATTCACTTTTCCCTTCAATGCAATGGCCTCTACAGAATTTTATTTTGTCTGCTCCTCTACTATGTAAGTGGATGGGAAAGAACAATCTTGATTCAGTAGAATTCTCATAGCTAGAAATTTGCACAATTTTCCAATTCAGAGTTTAAAAGTAGTACACTCTTGCCTCTGCAGCTGAGTTATTCAGAAAAAAAACCTTTATGGTGCTTCCTGTAAATTCAGTTGAGTAAGTCCTCTCATTCCACCCAATTTGACATTGATACTATACACCTGCAAATGCTATTTTTCAAACATTCATATTTACTTATCCAGAATCTAATTTACTTGCCCTTGAACTCCATGAGCTGTCAGCTGTGTGCCTTGCAGCAATCAGCAAAATGCAAAAACCCTTTTATGCTTCTTAAGGGCTACGAGCCAAATTTTGTTCTCAGAGGTCCATCTATACTGAATCACAGGAGGTGTGTGTCAGAGAAATACATTTGGCCTTGTAATCCTGACAGTGAATCATATAATTCAGTACATGAAGTCAGCTGATGTTACTTTTCTATAAGTTTTATGAAGAATGTTTCTTTTTCCAGCTTGAGGCCTACAATATTTAATTTTTTCCATCCACAAATATGACATAAACTTAAAATGAAAAGGATCTATTCAAATGATGCTGAAATTCAAAACTTGGGAGGAGATAGAAATGTGATGGATTGTGAAAGAAACAAAATACAGAAGTGATCTTAAAATATTGTGGGGAAAGCATTCCATGAATAAATTGATTCCTGTAATCTTACTATTCATTTACCTGTAAATTTGGAGATCATTATATATTGGTGATAAGGCATAATGCAAAATATACATGAAATGCAACGTAAAAGGTCATTCATTTACTATTATGAAAAACATTTTGGGACAGATTGATTTTAAAATCATTAAAATTGAGAGAATGAGCAAACTACAGACACCTCTATTAAATTTGGATCTTTTAAATAAAGACAATGGCAAATTAATACAAAATAAACTAATAAATCAAGAATAATAGAACATTAAAAGCCTATGTTTTAATATAAATTCTCTTATTCAAAACGTAATTTTTTTTTTTGCACTTCTTAATTCTGATAAATAGAGATTAGGCACTTTTTATACCCTGCTATGCATATATTCTTGATGCATCAAATCAAATCCAAATTCCTGCTTCTTTTTAATTGGCTCTGGAACAAAGAAAATTGCAGTAAGATAACGAATATCAACTTAAACTTTTTCCCAGGCCTGACTGCTCTATCATTATTGCTCAGTTAATAATCTGGATCCTGTCTTCCAGAGGAACAACTCCCACCTCCTTCTTATCCAAGCTGGACAACAGAACCCATTTAACCATTTCTCAGCAAGAAATCAATCAATGCATCTGCTTGAAGCTAGTGGAAGTTTAGTATATGAAGCCTGATCTTGGAGACTTTCTTCTAAGTAGTTTTCCCACATTAATAAGACCTTCAGCCTTAAATGTTCACATGATCAAGTTAAACCACATTTTATTTAAAACAATATTTTTTCAGAGATGTGTAGAATAATGTGTAGAATAGTCAGTGATATCTCCCTTATTTAGGACTCTTTTAATAAATGGACACACAAGATATTTCTTAATTCACATGTTTAAAAATATGCTTAACATCAGGTTGCTTACTCCTGCAATCCTTGATGAGGTAAAACTCCCATTGAAGTCAATGCAAGTTTTATGTAGGTAAAAACTGCATGTTTAGAATTGATGTGTTTATCATGCTAATATATTTTTTCTACAACATGTGTAAAAGAACAGACTCGTATCTTACAGGAATTGTAGTTCTTCAGTTGTTTTCCCACCTGCATTTTCCTCTTGGTGAACAACCATGCATAGCATCCAATGAAGTAAAATGTTGCCTATGAAAACGTATGTTGCTCTGAATCAGTTAGTCTCTAAGGTGTCACCCTGCCTTGCCTTCCTGGTGAACATGTGCATAAAATCCAATTTTGGGGAGCAGAAATATCCATTTGGGTAGTGCTTGAGCACTAGACATCCTTGGACCCAACCAACTCTAATTTTCTTTACCAAAACAGAATTCCAGAGGGGTAGGACTTCCTAATAATGCAAAAGGGAGTGTCAGGGATTCAGGAATCCATAATATACTCCAGGAATGGAGCCCGGCTAGGGGAGGCACTTCCCCTAGCCAGGCTCAGTTCCTCAGTGCTGGGTCCTAGGCGGCAGGACCAGCCTCCTGTCATCCGGCAGGCAGATTGGGGGCCTGCTTGCACCCCCAGGAGGGCTGTGGGGGCTCTGTCGGACTCCTCCCAGGGGTGCAGGCCCCCAATCTGCCTGTCAGATCACGGGACGCTGCTCTTGCTCCCCGGCTTCTGCTTGTCCGCAGCTTAAGGTGTAGTTTCCTAGAAACCCCTGCACCTATCTCCTTGAAACTTGGCAGGCTTCATGATTGCAAAAGGGGCTACCACCCCTGCAAGTTTAATCAGAATTAGGAAAGAAATGACAGTCATAGGCTGTTTAATGCTTCCCTATTATAGCCTATGGGCAAAACGTCGAAACAACGTTGAAACAGCTAAACCGTTTCGATGAAACGGAGTAGAACAGTGCTTTTGAAACAAAATGAAACTCAAAACCAAACACTGTTCCATCAAATGTCAAAATGGAAGTCAAAGCGGAATGCTGCTGTTTCGCACAGCCCTACTGCTTACCATTTTTGTTATTGATGTAAATAATGATCTGAAATGAGGATATGAAACTTTTATAGCCACAGAGAAGTTAGGCTCTACGGGGATTCCATCTCACTGTTGTGGGAACATGAAATGGGCAGTCAGGTCCATTTCAGCCTTTATGTTCTAAAGTGGCTGAGGGGGTTCAGGACACCTGGTGTACAAAGATGGCCCCAGTGGACAGTGCCAGTCACAAGAATCTGATTGTGCATGTGTAGGGCTCTAACAGAGGCCTGCTACTTTAAGAGAAGAAAGCAATAGGCTAGAGCTGTGTCTTCCTAGGGACAGTTGAGCTAGGACCAGCTACATTTGAGTGAGCAGTCAGAAGAAATCCAAGAGAAGGGTTATAATAAAGGTGCCTATAATAACTTAGGAGCCAGCTAATAGATTGGGCTGGGCAATTATTTAAGCTGAAGGGACATGTAACAGGGAACCCTAGCCCTGTTACCAGAAAGCAGGCCAGTCCCTTTAAGACCAGAACTTTCTGGGGCACAGCCTGCTGGCAGGGTAGGGGTTAAAAGCTGAGCCTGCCTGGCTAGTCAGGTGACCAAAAGGGGGCAGGCCAGAACTATAAAAACCCTGGGCTTGGCAGCAGTTGGAGGCAGTGGTCAAAGGGGAAGGAGGTTGTGTATGAGCGCTCCACAGAGAGGTTTGGCTGCCAGTCTGGCTGCTGTGAGAAGGGACCTCTTGATGATTGTCAGTGAAGTGGCAGCAGCGCCATAGGTAGGATGTCACAGACAGTGGGGAAGCAGAAGCACCAAGCCACAAAAAAATGTAAGTTGGCATGCTGCCTTCTTTAATTTCTATTTTTTTTGTGTGGTTATAACCCATTGACTTACTGTTTATATATTTTTGTTGATTGATATACCGGTGGTTTCTGGCTGAGGCTGTAGGGGAGGAGGAGACCTCATTAGCACCTAGAGGCGCAGTCGTAAAAGGCCTAATGCACTAATGGGTGCAGCTGTATAGGGCCAGTAGCCCAGGGCCGGTGGCAGGACTTTGAAGCCAGGTCCCAGTGGAGGGATCTTGGCTAGTATAAGAAAGGGTCAAGCCAGAGGAGGCAGAAGACCCAATAACTTGGTGTCTAGGGGACGCAGGGTGAAAAGGGGCCAGAAGGCCTGTCTCCATAGTAAAAAAAACCAAAAAACAAAAAGGAGGGCCACAGGCCCAGAGAGGAGTAAGGAGCTAGAGCCTCAGAGTAAAACCCTACCTGGTGGGTTTAGACTGGTAGGCCTAGCTAGAGAAAGACAGGGGGGTTAGGCCCATGGTGGCTGAGCACCCCAACATAGAAGTACAACTGGCAGTCTCCCGCTTGTAAAAACCATCTCAATAATATTTGCATCAAGACGTGGCAGGAGAGTAAAGGCAGGATAAGACAGAATTGAAACGTTAAGGGACTTCAAGGGTGCCCCTCATAGACCGGAAAAACAAAATGTCGCTGGGGAGGCCAACCTGTTACAGGCCACTTAATGAGTTTTGGTGAGCTGTCAAGGGCTCACCAAAATGTTTTAGAAGATATTATTTTAATAAACTAGATCAAAAAAAATCATATACTAAAAAACATCTACTTTAGCATATTTTAATTTTATTTCAAATATTTTTTGTCCTGATTTATGTTTTACTGAGTACTGTATATAGAGGCAATTGCATAATGGCTCAAAATAAAGTTTTACTCTTGTATATTGGGTGGGGTTGGACGGGATGGGGGAGGGGTGTGGGGGGTGTGGGTTGTGTGTGGGAACAATGGGGAGGTGTGGGAGGCTGGGTGTGTGTGGGGGGAAGGTTGTGGGGGGAGATGTGCGGCTCAACCCCAGAGTCAGAGCAGGTGGTCTAGCCCAGGCTGTGCTAGTGAAAAATGTTCCTGGCACAGCGCTGAGAGGTGCTGGGAACTGTGAGTAGGCCCAGAAGGGCCAGAACTGGGGAGAGGCCATCCAAATAATATAGGAGTCTGGGAAGAGCTTGGAGAGAAGCACTCAGCAGCAATTGAGAGTGGTTGTTTTTTTTTACTATTGTAGGCTGTTAAAGACCAGAGGTTTTGGGTTGTGTCTATAGGGGTAATGGAGGCCATGGGTGGAGTGCCTGGGAGGGACTCCCCATTCTCTAGGGCTGATATCAGGATAAAATTGCACAAAGATCTGTGACCCTGTGGGTTGTGTAGGTCAAAGCCAAGCTGTGCAGGAGCAGTGAGTGAACCACCCTGGAAAGGGGCCCAAGTGGGACAAAGCTGACTGAGAGGGGCCAGGGGGTCGAGCGACTGGAAGTTCATATAGGAGCAGAGGTTCTAATGAAGGATGACTGAGTGAGACCTGAGAGACATGAGCTTGGCTATGGGGGTGGCTGGCAGCCATGATTAGTGCCCCTTAGGCCATGAATGATGAGTGCCCCTGGCAGCTGGGTG
Organism: Alligator sinensis; assembly: GCF_000455745.1. Taxonomy (NCBI): domain Eukaryota; kingdom Metazoa; phylum Chordata; order Crocodylia; family Alligatoridae; genus Alligator; species Alligator sinensis. The sequence goes on from NW_005843190.1 coordinate 110,923, forward strand.
GGGGGCATGGTGGTGGTGGGAGTGCAGTGGCAGTGGTGGGACCATGGTGGCAGTAAGCGGGGGAGCTCCCACAGACACTGCTGGTGCTGGCGGTGGTGGGGGGAGAAGGGGTGTTGGGCGGTGTCATATTTTGGTAGGGAGTGCGCTGCCATGCTCAGGGGGTGCATGTGCACCTGTGTGCACCCCCTATATATCACCCCTGCCTTAGGCAATATAATGCCCTAAGATATAATTCGGTCCAGTAGGGCAGGACAAGTGCTAGCAGGGTGAAGAATGATTGTGGTATAGACTGCAGGGCCAGAGAGAGATGAATAGGACCAAGCATCCAGTTTGGCCAGTTAGGTTAAACCAGGATCACTGCAGAACTCAGAGGCAGCCTCCCAATGTATATTCATCAAGAAGTGGCAGATGGAATAATGAGAGAGTATATTAAGGTAGAGTCGAAGCAGGATTACGGTGGCCAGTATGGGGTGCCATGACCACCATCAGGGGCCAGTCCTGTTACAGGGGCACATATATGAACCAATAAGGAATCTATGCAAACAATCATGCAAGAAAAAAATTAACACACGCTTTTGCAGTGTCATAATCTTTTTTTCTTATACACAAATACAGTGTTGTAGCATACAGCATCTTTTTTATCACAAAAATATTGACAATAAAGTGAGACAGGAAAAAAGTAGAAAGAGATTTTCTTTTAAATCCTGTGGACAGCATTTTGTTCTATTATAATTAGTTAGGCACACTAGGATTACTTGCAGGAGTAAAAATAGGCACCTGGTAAATCAGGAAAGTTGAACTTGTGATTTTCAAGCACAAATCAGCTTCTGTAGTTATTTCATTTAAAATGTGCAAACTTCTGAATTTTGAAGCCATTATACCAAGCAGGAACATTTTCAAACTGTATTTTATATATTCTTTATGTAATACAATGTTTATATTTTGACCATAACTTTATGCTGCCTGCTTCCATCAAGTTGCACAGTAATTATATATACAAGCAAAGGCTGATAGTCTAATTACCATCATGTTTCTGTTCTACTTCCCACCTAGTCATTTTTCTAGTGAATTCTTGATCCTGCTAATGCCTGTGGGGGCATCTACACATGCATTTGATCTGTGTAGATGCTTTACTTGCAAGTTTACTTGCAAGTAACTATTCATGAACAAACACTCCCAGGCAGGTGTCTACACAAGCGGTACATAGGAGCAGATTTGCTGCTTCTAGCAGCAAACTGCTCCCACTTCCTGTGGCCCGCCAATGGGCCCCTATCACCACCAGGGGGAGCTCAAGGCTCCAGCCACTGCTGCCTATGGCCAGAGACCATCTTGAAGAGCCAGCCCTGCTCCCTGGCCAGCCACTTCCCTGTCCAGGAGCAGCATGCACACACAGGGGCAGCAGATGGCAGCTGTCTTATCACTGCTTCTGCCACCCCATATCATGGCTGCTTTAGCCTCTGCCCCTGGTAGTGATACCAAGTACCCTAGCTTCCTGCTGGCCACTGCGCTGGCTCTGCTGGTCCACTGTGCTGACCATGGCCATCTGGGCCCTTCCAGCTCCCCTGTGTGCAGTGATCACCTGCCCAGCTGCTGCATGCCATCCCAGGGCTGCTACCACCACATAGCTGCCACCTGGACCCCATCCTGCTGGACAGACCCCAGCAAGGATTCCAACAGCATGCTGTTTGATGCCACTGCCAGGGCAGTCCACACCTTCCTGAGCCTCCAGCCTTGCTACCACTGGGCCCGCTGGGCCAGCCAGCACTAGTGGCTGCATGTGGTCCAGCAGATGTGACATGGCAATCAGTGGCTAGAAGCATTCAGAATGACCCAGGCCACTTCCCTGGACCTCCTGGAGCAGCTCTGCCTGCACCTGGACTGGCAGGACACCACCATACAGCAGCCCCTCCCTGCAGACAACTGGCTGGCCTTCACCCTGCTTGAGCTGGCCACATCTGCCATCTTCTGCTATGTGGGATGTCTCTTAATTGTGGGCAAGGCCACTGCTGGGGAGGCTGTCCTGGAAGTGTGTGGTGCCCTCTAGAATGTACTGAGGCACATGGTGCTCCAGGTGCATGATCCCCTGGCAGTGGTGGCAGGGTTCTGTGCCATGGGATTTCCCCAGTGCATCAGTGCCCTGGATGGGACCCACATCCCCATCACCTGGCTGCCCCATGGCAACTGTCCCTACTACAGCCAGAGGGGTCTCATTCCATTGTGCTCCAGGCTGTCATCGACCACTTCGGTACTTTCACCAATGTGAATGCTGGTTGGGCAGGCAGTGCCCACGATGCCTGTGTGTTTTGTAACTTCACCCTGCTAGCTCTGGTGCAGAATGGATGCTTCAAGCCAGGGGTGCCAGATCTTCATGTGGCCCTACACTGAACAGCTGGACCCTTCCAGGCCCACTTTAACCAGAGGCTGGGCCCGACCCGTGCTCTGGTGGAGTGCATCTTTGGAGGCCTCAAGGGATGCTGGCACACCCTCACCACCAACCTCAAATTCAGCAAGGTGAACATCTCCCGGGTCATCATCGCAGCCTGCATGTTGCATAACGTCTGTGAGGCCTGCGGGGAACTGTTTTGCAAGGCCTGGGTGGAGGAGGTATGGCGGGCAGAGGATACCTGGCAGTGGGAGTATGAGCTGTGGCAGCAGCAACAGCAGTGGGCCCCACCTGCCAGGGCCCTGGGTGAGCCACACACCTGCCAGCAAGGGCCAGGGCACCAGGTGTGAGAGGTGCTGGCTGACAACCTCCTCCTGCACTCCCTCCTGTAGCCTGTCTGGACAGCTGCCCACAGACCCCTCACTCCCCTTACCCCCCACAACCCTCAACACCATGCTCACTGCAGACACCGCTCAGAAAGGCACTTTATTTCCATCACAACAAACAGACCCCCCTCCCCCCTCCCTCCCCAACAACCAACAATAAAACACTCTCTTCCCTGGGCAAACTATTTACAATGTGGTGGTTTGTATGGGTACCCTCCAGGGGTGGGTGGCCATTGGCTGGGGACACCTAGGAGGCAGAGCCCAGGGACAGGTGACCAGCACCCTGGGCTCTGGCCATTTCCCCATGGGTGCACATGTCATGGCAAGCCTGGCAGGTGGGACGCTTGCCCAGGGGCAATGGCACCCACTGGTCCCCTGGTGTGGATGTCTCCCTCTCCAGCAGCTGGTATCCAGGGCCAGCAGACTCAGTGTGTGGTCCTGGGCCCACTGCATGCAGCTCTTGCTCCACACCTGCATGGAGCTGGGGTGAGTACCAGGGCTGGCTGGTGGGGGACCCAGCATGGGGGCCAGGGCAGGGGCTCCTGGCTTGTGGAGGTGATGCTGGACCCAGGCCCACAAGGGGGCCATCTGCTGGGCAGTGGGTGGCTGCTAGGGTCTAGGTGGGGCTATGATCAGGGGCATGGCCGTGGGTGGTACAAAGGCAACTGCCAGGTCCAGAACAGTGTCTAGCACCCAGCAGTCATCCTCCATGGCCTCCACTCCCCCGGCCATGAGTGCACTCTGCTCCCTCAGGGCCTCTATGCGCTTCCACTCCAGGGCCAGGAGATGTGCCCTAAATTTATGGTTCGCTCAGTCCTGCACATCCTTGTGGGCAACATATTCCACCCACCATGCCTCTGTGTCTTCCAGATGCTCCTCTGCAGCCATCACGATCCAGTCCAGGAGGAGAGTCTGGTCCTGTGTCCTACTCCTGTGGAGTTGGCTCATCCACAGGGCCCCGGGCATGGGCAGTGGTGACCCTAAGGCTGCATCCTGGCTGCCAACTGCAGCCTCTCCCCTGTGTGCAGTTGCAGGGCCTGCAGAATCATGAGAAAGAAGCTGTTTATGAGAGTTTGCAACATTTTTTAGATAAGATGCTATGTATCAAAGGCCCGTGTGCTGTCTGGCCTCAGATTGGGGGTCGGGCATGCATGGATGCCCAGGGACCATGGTAAGTTCATTGGGCAGGCCTGGACCCAGGCAGCCACTAGCCGACCCCTCTACCCCTGATTGTTCCCTAGGGACGGCAGACTTCTGGGTGCTCATTTTGAGCAGCCTACCTCCCCTGCCCCCCCATCCCAAGCTGGGACAGGTCAGGCTCCTGGCAGCACCTGCTGCTGTGGCTCCAGACCCTGCTCCCCACTTTCTCCTCCAGCAAGCCAAGTTGTTTCCTGTGCTGCCACCAAGCCCACAGTACCCAGGCTCAGGGAGTGTGGGGCTCCCAGACAATTGGGATGAGGAGCTATCCACACCTCAGCCCTTCCCACAGGGGGCCTCTCCAGGGAGGTGCCCCAGGGCAAGCCTCCCATCGTGGCTGCTCTGCACCCTGAGGGTGCCCTTGATGTGCGTGTCCTGGGTGCAGTGCAAGGAGTTGTTTACATGAACCAAGGGGTGCCCAACCCACTTCCCTGTTGCTACTGTTGGCCATGGTGCCCTGGGCATACCTGCGCACCTGGCATGGCACCTTGAGGTTCGACAGTATGGAGGGCTAGTCCAGGCTGCCCCACAGCCTGTGTTGCTGCCTGGAGGGCTACCCATGGCTGCACTACATGTCTTTGCTCCCTGCCTCCAACCTCCTACAGCTGACGAGGATATCAAGGCTGGCATTGATGAATTACTTGGCATGTGAGAGGCTCATGCCTGCCTAGCTGCAAGGGCACAGGCTGCTCAATTAAGTTTTTCACTTTCTCCCTCCTCCCTGTGAGTTGTGGGGGGGTGGGAACTGGCAGGGGCAGTGGAGCATGGCCAGGCCAGGTGGGGAGGGGAGCAGGAGCTGGGGCTGGGGCCAGGGGCCAGGGCGGAATATGGTGGGGAGAGCCCTGGCCCTGGTTACCATGTGAGTGGGGCTGGTATGCCCAGCAGCTCCCATCAGTCCCGGCTGGCAGTGATGGCATGCAGATCCTGGAGGACTCCTCAGTTGGAGGGGCGTGGTGTGCAGGCATCCAGGCAGAGTCAGCCACCCTAGGAGGAGCTGGTGCTGCTGGTCACTGATGATAACATGGCTGGTTGTACCTTGTGGCTGGGGCTGAGGTCTCGGAGCTGTCGAGGTAGACTCTGGCCTGGGCTCCTCAAGCCCCTGGTGGAGGCTGGGGGCAGAGAACTCAGCGGGATGGGCTGCGGGCAGCCTGAGAGGCCCTCCCCCAGTGACATGTCACTAAGATGTGAAGATGTGGGTAGAAGTGGGCACACTGGAGGGGAGGGACAGAATCCAACTAGATCTAGACAGATTACAGAGGTGAGCGGATAAGAATAGAATAGAATTCAATGCAGACAAGTGCAAGGTGCTGCATCTAGGGAGAAGGAAGCCGCAGCATACCTATAGGTTGGGGAACACCCTTCTCAACAACATAGTGGCTGAAAGGGATCTTGGAGTCATTGTTGACACCAGGATGGACATGAGCTGCCAATGCGAGGAAGCAGTCGGTAATGCTAACCACACCTTGTCGTGCATCTACCCAGGCATAACAAGCAGGTCCAGGAAGGTGATCCTTCCCCACTTTGCAGCACTGGTCAGGCCACAGTTGGAGTACTGTGACCAGTTCTGGATGCTGCACTTCAAGAGGGATGTGCCCAATCTTGAGAGGGTCCAGAGGAGGGCCACTCATGGTCGGGGGCAGCAGGCCAGGCCCTACAAAAATAGACTAAAAGGCCTAAATCTATTCAGCCTCCACAAGAGAAGACTGAGAGGGGATCTGGTGGCCAACTATAAACTCACCAGGGGGGTCAAGCGGGATATATATAGCGGCTCTGTTTCCCCAGGTACCACCTGGGATAACAAGGAATAATGGCCACAAATTGATTGAGAGCAGGTTCAGGCTAGATATTAGGAGGCATTACTTTATGGTTAGGGCTGCCAGGCTCTGGAATGGGCTCCCAAAGGAGGTGGTGCTCTCCCCTACCTTAAGGGTCTTCAAGAGGAGGCTGGATAGATATCTGGCTGGGGTGTTATGACCGCAGCACTCATTCCTGGCCAGGGTTGTGGGTCAGACTTGATGATCTGTTCTGGTCCATTCTGACCCTAGAAGCTATGAAACTATGGGTGCCAAGCCAGAACAGGGGCTCAAGCAGGCCACTCATGCTGCAGTACACAAAATGGCTGCGGCCTAGCTCCTGGGGCATGAGGCTCTCAGTCAGCTGCTGCATAAAGCTCATAGACTTGCGGGCACTTCCCAACCAATGGTTGTGGTCAGAGATGGAATCTCACGGTGCCCGCAAGGCCTTGATTTTTCTGCAACACTGCCATGCCAACCTGTCATACTCATGTTCCTGCATCTGGTCTGACAGCTCTTCATAGATGTGCATGTTAGAGCACCTGCCTCATGCAAACTGCCACCACACCTCCACCTCACTCTACAGTGCCACAAGGTCACCAGTCTCCACCATGGATCAATTGGGGTGATGTGGAGGTGCAGTGGTGACAACAAGACCATTGGGGCTCCCATGCTGGCTCTCCAGGCCTCTGCACAGCTGTCTCTGTGCTGTTGGGCTGTCCCCCAGCTGCCTGCAGTGCCCAGCACAGGGGGACAGAGCAGGACTAGGAGCGGCATGGAGAAGCAATGCCCTGTAGACCTGTAGACTCCAGGCAGGCTTTGCTGGGGTTTGGTTGAGTGCAGCTGGAGCTGGCCCTGGTGGCCAGGATCTGCCTGCAGCTGGGCCTGGGTGCTGTCAGGCTGGGACAGCGTGGCCCTGGGAACCGCATGGCACTGTGGTGCCAGGCAGCAGCTCCAGGGTGCATATAGGCTGCCACAGGTAGTTTGTGGCCTGTGCAGGGGGAAGAGAGGCCAGCAGTTACCTCAGGCTCCCTGGTCTTGTGCTCCAGGGCTCAAAATGCCTGTAAGCTTTTAAGAACCTGAGGCTGGGGCTGCCAGAGAGCTGGGCCAGCCCTGGGGCAGGAGAGGCTCCCAGCCCTGGGGCAGGAGAGGCTCCCAGCCCTGGGACCCTGGGCTAAGCTCAGGGTGGTCCCCTAGTGGCAGGGCTGACCAGGAGCAAATTTGCTCCTGGTTGGTGTCTACACATGCATTACTTCCCAGTAACTACTTGCAAGTAAATTTGTTATTTGCATTTGCAAGTAGCAAATTTACTCACGAGTAGTGTAGTTTACTCCACAGTAAGCATGGGCACATGTAGACGCACACGCTTACTGCGCAGTAAACTGTGCTATTGCACAATAAAGTGACTCTTGTAGATGCAACCTCTGTGTAAGCAGACTTAGTGCAGGTCCAGACTCAGGGCAAAACTAGGACAAGGCCTTTTTACCTATTTGTTTGGTGCCTGGTACAGCATGGCTCTGGAGTGCTACTATAAATAAATAAATAAAAATAATACCAATGGAAGTAAGTAACAAAACTTTAAAGACTTCAATAAAAGCAGGATATTTTTAATGCTATTTTGGATGTAAACTGTCACAGTAATCAATTAGACTGTAACAGTTCTTGGTAGCTGTTAATTAACCCTTCTAGTACTAAATTAAAGTATCAGAAAAAATGACATTCAAGCAATTCTGTTAATATACATGATATATAAAATCTGAAATTATATTAGCACCTACATTGTTAATTAAGTGTATCACAAAGTTTTTTGTACAGGCTAGTTTTAGGACAATGAAAATGCTTTGATGCATAGTTTTGAAAAACTTTTAAGAATGTTGTTGAAAACCATAAAGGACATAAATCTAGTTCACTATATCCAGTGAAAGATACATATTTATAGACTGATGTCAGACTAAGAGATTGCAAAGAAGCATCATTTCTGTGCAGTACATACAGATTTTATGTATGTTTAGGAATATCTACAAAGAGAAAATGTAATTGTTAGTCTTCATTTTATGTCATATTTTATAAAACAAACATGAAAGGAAAGAATACTCTTTGTTGAATAATTGTAATTTATCTAATTTTGTATTATTAGTCTTTCATTTTATTTGTCTCTCCTACAAGCAGTGCAAAAGTAAGCCAATGGAAATATTGGCACAAAAATATTAACATTTTCTACTAATCTTGGGTTGGCAGTTATGTTACAATTATTCATTTATATTCGGATTTATTTTGTTGAAAATGACAGACTGAGTTTGAGCCATGAATTTATTTTGAATATAGTAACAAAGGAAGGTATTTGCTTTAATGCAACTGTTGTTATGCTCAACTACGTTTCTGTGATGTATTTATCCCAGAAGAAGGTCTGTATGCTGTAGACCAGTACTAAGGCAAAACTGATTAAACAAATCCTGGCTCCAGCAATGTTGTTGCAAAGCTTGTCTGTGGCATAGAGCCAACAGGAATTGACTGGTGTGCCTACAGCCACACATGCCTGACACTTGATCCAGTCCTCAGTGTACGCTCACAGTTTGACAGCTAATCAGACCAAATGCCTGCTAGTATGTGGGGTGAACTGGAGCAGGAATTTTGGAGGCCATAGTCCTTTTTAATTCTTAGACAATTGCCCCCCATTAAAAAGAATTATGTCAGTTCTCCGTCTTGCTTCTCTACAAGTCAACAGTAAACCTACATTTTCTTCTTCTTTGGGTATGACACTCATGATACCCACCATATCAGATTCTTCCTTAAAGATGTTTGCATTCATTTCCTATTGAACTCAGGTTGAGTATTGCTGCAGGTTAAGGTCTGTAGGAACAGTTATCAGAAAGCTAACGTAGTTTATTAAGAATCACTTGAATACGTAGAATTACTATGTTTACTTGAATTCAAGACAAAGTATTTTGCCCCAGTCAGCATGGGGGGACACCTCATCTTAGGTTTGAGTACCGGCCCAGGGTAGGCAGCAACTCAGTTCCTGCTTTGGGCCCAGGCTTGGGGTCAAAGCTGGAGCTGAGCTTTTGTCTGCCCTGGCTCAGGATAATACATTTGACAAGGTAGGGGGCTTACAGACAGGGAAGATGGTGGTGTGAGGGGGAGGGAACAGAGAAGACCCACTTGTGTGGCTTGTAGGACACCATGCAGCCTTCCCACCCCTCCCAGCTGTCCCCTCCCACTTCTGATCCAGCTCTAGTCCCTCTAGCCCCAAGCTGGGAGCTGCTGCTCCTTCTCCCAGGCTGGGCTGGGCCAGGCCAGGGCTGCTGCTGTTGCTGACTGCCTCAGAGCTGCAGCACAAAGTAAATGGTAGGCAGGAGGGGTTGCAGGCCAGGGTGGGGGAGAGAGAGGCAGCAGGGGTAAAGTACAGGCATGGGAAAGGGATGCATGAGGTTGCATGGGCAGACACAGAAATGGGTGGCAGGCAGCAGGGGAGCACATGATGGGGGAAGGCAGCAGGAGGGAGAGTTGGTACAGGACAGGCATGAGGGGGGTCAGGGGTAGAGGAGCAAGGGATAGGGGTCTGGCTTCTTGCTCCCTGGCTGCTGCTTTCCCAGCCACAGAAGTGTGGGGTGGGGGTTAAGGCAACCTTCCACTACTTAGATCTATATATGGAAAATTATAACAAATTTATAATTTTCCATGTATAGAAGCTATTTGGGGGTTGTCTTAAATTCAAAGATGTCTTGGATTTGGGTAGATACAGTATTTGTACACATTAAACTCTGCCTGCATTGTTTGACTGTGTGAATATCAACAATTTTAAAACAATAAAAAACACTTCAATTACAAAGCAAATGTTAGTAATAAAAACATTTTTAATATATCTTTTCTATAGCATGTCTAATTTTCTCACTATTTAGTATGTCTATGTGGAACTGAAACTCAGTATTGTACCCTTGAAGTTCCCACTCGAAAAGTAATGCTGAGGTGGGCTTCTAATGTCTAATATATTTTCTTTTATGAAAGTATCTTAAATGAACTTAAATTAATTTATGTCCTCTTTTTGTTATTCCACTATCCCTCCCAACTTTTAATTAATTTCTTGAAAATATTTAAAATAGATATTTTTAAATGTGATTTTTTTTTGTTTTGTTTTTTGTTAGCAAGTATATACTGAACAACAGTATCATTACTTTTCACTCTGGTCCTGATTTTGCGTTTATTTCACCTTAAAGCTCCGATTTTCAAGCCAACAGCTGGGTGTTCAAAAAATGAAGATTAGGCCCATAATAACAGAACCTAAATACGTGGGCCTCACTCAGAAGTAGTTCATATTGCACAGCTGACTGATTGGGCCCAAACTCTATTAAATTATGACTTGACTGTATTAGTACAGGCCAAAAACTGTATATTTTAAAATCCCAAATGCTAAGAATGCAATATAAACTAGTTTTATTTTATAGGTATCAGTAGGGTTAAATAAAGTATATTTGTTGCTTAGATGCAAGAGAGAACTTGTGACAAAATGAAATATAACTTGCTGAAACCTACTGTAAGCAAATACCGTAAGCTGTGCCAGAACAAGTATAGTAGTTTCTCTGTACAATGTTAACACAAAATAACACAGAAAGTATATTATTTTTTAATCGCTGCTGGTTCTGAATGTTAAATACATGAAGAAAACTGATGATAATCTAGTTACTAATCAGTGGAAATTAATTCAAGTAAATACTTTAAACAGATGCCATGTTTGCTATAGAAATTTCTGGGGGTTTAATTTTATCATATAGAAAAATTTAGTCTGAAATGCCAGATTTGCGTACTGCTACTTACACATTTACTGGCATATCTGCAGAGAAGAACTTTTACATGAAATGTTATGTCAAAATTTAATTGTTCCAGTGGCATAAACATGAATTAACTCCTCTCACATTGTACAATGATGCATCTTCTTTTAGTTTTAGAAATACTATGGTATGCTCTCTCTGTTGTTTACAATGAAGCTACAATGAAAAATAAAGCAAGTAAAAGATCAACTTTTTATTTTGTGCTCATTATATTACAACAATATTGGTAAACCTTTAAACTATCTATGAAATACAGGCAACCCCCACTTAGTGCTCTTAATTGGTTCTGGGAAAACCGAGCATTAAGCAGAAAAGCATTAAGTGAAACCCAATACAACATAGGAATTAATGTAAATCAATATAAGTCGCCCCCCCGCTCTGGGCTCCTGCTGGCCCTGGTCCCAGGGTGCCGGCG
>NW_005843190.1:122121-143298 GCF_000455745.1 Alligator sinensis
CTACCTAAGAGCTAAGTGGAATCAGGTATGAATTTTAAGTGAGTGCTATAGAGAAATAATGCTAAGTGAAACCGTGTTAAGCGGGGGTTGCCTGTATCGCTGAAATAATTTATCTATAACTTTTTTGTCACCTGATTTTATATAATACATACATATGTTTTTAATTAGACAGAATGTATGTCTGTGCTTCTGAAACAATGACTTCTGACGTTGTCTCACTAAAACGTAATAATTTTGGTTGGCTCATCTGAGAGAAAAAGAGTTTGACACCTGCTCTGGAATTATACACTTCTGGGTCAAGGCACTCTGTGCAAATCCTCGTCAGATATTGAAGTACTTTTTAAAACATTCAGTTCCTGTAACCTGATCTCATCTTCCAGAGAGATAAAACCTTTCCTCTGGCTTAGCAACTACACCTGGAAATGACTGGAAAAAAACCAACAACGTATATGATAAAGATTAGGAAATTCATCTTTTGTAGTTTGTCAGGACACATTGCTAAAGTTTTTGTCTTGGGACCTGACTTAGACTTTTTAATCTGAAATATTTGAGCAAATCCCATTCTTTGGCCATCTGGGACCCATAAGCATTGTTTAACCATATTACAAAATAGTTAATAAAATTTGCACTCTTTAATGTAATATTCTTGCAGAGATTGTTTATTGGCTGACCAAAAGTTTATGTCCAGTCATTTCAAACATTGGAATATATCTTCTGAATGTGACTGCTTGCCTACCCTCACAGTTGGAAAGTTCCTCCTAACCTCCAGCCTACATTTCCTCTGCTGTAATTTGAACCCAATGCTCCTACTAGTCCATTTTCTACAGCCACAGAGAAAAAGCGCATCTCCATCCTGTCTGTAATCACCCTTCAGGTATTTGTTGAAAAGCTATTGTAGTGTATGAAGAATCCCCCCTTAGCCTTCTCTTCTCTAGATGAAATAACTCCAATTCTTTCAGCCTTTATTCACAAGACAAGTTTTCCATGTTTCTAATCATTTCTGTTACTCTCCAATAGGCTCTTTCTAAACTGTCCACATCCTTCTTGATGTGTGGGGCCCAAAACTGGACACAGTACTCCAGGTGAGGCCTCACTCATGCTGAATAGAGTAGAAGAATCATTTTCCTGGTATTGCGGTCAGACTGACTGGTCTATAATTACCCAGATCCTCTTGCTTCTCCTTAAAAACGGGCACCATATTTGCCAGTCATCTGGAACCTTACCCAATCTCCGCAACTCCTCAAAAATGACAGCTAATGGCTCTGAAGTTAACTCAGCTGATTCCTTCAGTATCTTAGGATACATCCCACCCAGAGCTGATGGCTTAAAAAACATCCTTTTCAAAGGAATCCTTAGAGATTCCCGTTCTTCCACCAATCTAGGCTGTTTGTCGCCTTTCCTATTTTTGTTGCCAGCTGTACTTGTTATCTGTAGCTGCTCCTATTTGTGAAGACTGAAGTAATAAGGCATTAAATACTTCAGTCTTCTCCATAACATCTGGGAGAACAGTTGTTCACCAGGGCTCCCCAAGGGATAACTAGGTCTAATGGCCACAAACTTCTGGAAGGCTGTGTAATTTACCATGGCACTCACTCAAGTATTTTGCCCTCTCTGGCCAATCAGGCACCCCTGTTCCCTTGTGGGTCAGCAGCTTGCTCTCTGGTGTGAGTCTCTAAGGTCCCCAGAGGTTCTTTTCTGCCATGACTTGGCTGTAATGATTATTAATGGAAGGGAGTTCTTAGGTACTGCTTCCCCTGATTCCCTTTCTGATCTCACACACAGGTCTTTGGTCTCGGGGTTTTGCCTCCCCTATACCCCACCTTATGCCAATCGAATGAGATGTTAAGTCTTGGCCAAGGTTACCTTTTGGTCATCAACTATGGCTGGGCATTAGCTCCTGTTTATTCTCAGTCCAAGTTCAGAAGGTTTACTGTCCTTCTTGAGGTCGCAAATTGGCCTGACTTGTCTACTCTTGTACTCTGGGGTGTACCCTACTTCAGGTCTCTCTCTCCCCCAGGGGTCACTCACAACTTTTACCACTCCTATGTCTCTCTTCTCCCTACAGGCTCGCCACTGTCCCAGTCTCTGTTGGTGTTGTCTGGGATCTATGGTGGCTGGAGAGGTGAGTATCCTGGCTCCTTGGAGCCAACTCTCGGAGTTGCCAGTACTCGCGCCTGCTGGGGCACACAATCTCTTCATGCCGCTCTGAGCTCTTGGGAGGATCCACTTCCAGTCCTCCCTGGACGTCAGTTGGTGGGGAATTTAACCACCTTCCTGAGTGCTGGCTGACAAATTGCCAGTGGTATGTGTTAATAAAGCATGTCCATGCTGGCACCGGAAATTGTTTTTGATCTGCCATGGCATCTCACTGCTGCTGCTTCTCTTGTCACTCCTGCATTGGTAGTAAATTTGTTTTCATGGCAGTCCCCCCACAACAGGCCGATTTAAATTAGACATAAGGAAAAACTCCTTTACAGTCTGAGTGTCCAGGGCCTAGAACAGACTTCCCCCAAAGGTGGTGCAAGCACCTACCCTGGGCTCATTCAAAAGGCGTTTGGATGCTTATCTTGCTGAGATCATTTGACCACAGCAGACTTCCTGCCTATGGCAGGTGGCTGGACTCGATCTCGTGAGGTCCCTTCCAGTCCCTAATGTCTATGAAATCCATAACATAACAAAACATATGTTTTGATTTACCTAGAATTAATATTTTTGAGATACTAATTTTCCAACTTTTGACCACTGCTTACCATGTGCCTGTGTCAGTTATTTCATCGAACTGTTTCAAGAACACTCGCTCATTCAGTCCACGCCTCTAAATAGTAATACAAAAATTATATTTTCTGCCACAGCTCCATATTTCCTTGGCAAAGTTTGAATTTTCCTGAGTGTCTGTTACAGTTAGCATCAGCATAAGAGAACATAAAAAATGCTCATGGGTAAATTGATAATACCCATATCCTGGACTCATGAGAATCAATGGCAAAAACCTCCCTGGACTTCTCTGAGGTCACAGTATGATTCCACATTGGGGAGCTCAGTAAAATTCCAAGCTGATTTTCATTCCATGGAATCTCACTGACTTCAGAAAACTTTGGTCAGCACAAGATGGGTAAATATATAGTTCAGGGCCCGAGCAAGTCATCCTTGGAAAAGGCACAAAAAGGAAGTAGGATTTACTGTGCATCATGGTTCAGGAAGAGGGATTGCTTTCTCTTTATAAAGTGAATGAGCAGTTCAGTTCCTAGAACCTGCAGATCTGAAGGAATTGACAGAAGTCATAGGACTTTCAGTGGAAAGGCCCTGTGCCTTCATGCTTGCTTCAAACTGCTTTCTCCAAATACTGACCTCACTGGAAGACTCCATGATGAAGCAGTGAAGGTGTGAGGGTATGAAGTAATGTGAGGTGAATTTAGACACCTCAGAGATTCTGTACAGGAGAGAGAATACACACAGATGTTGCTTGTAAAAGCCATGGGTCATGGAAAGTGTAAGAGAGTAAAAAGCTCCTGAGTACTGAATGATGATGCCATTTCCTCCTTTTGAAAAACCTCTTCATATTGTTTACACAAATTATCATCTGCCTATATACTCTGTAGATAATGCTACACAATTCTTCCCATACTTACCTTTAATTATTCTTATTGTTGTATATGATTTTCTGAAGTGAGGGAATCATATAAATGTTTATTAAAATACTAAAACATAATAATATTAATTTTTTTAATGGATTTGAATAATTATTTCAGTAATATTCCAGTTTGGAACAAATCATTTCACTATTTTTTTAAACCATATTTTAGAAGACAGATATATGACATGTAGACCTACCATCTATGAGTTCTATATAGTAATTCTTTCCCAAGGTAGACTAAGTGTGTATATCTGCTCATATATGGGACTCCAGATGAATAAGGGGTGGTAATAGGATACAGATAGAACAAGGTCAGGTTAGTAAGAAATTAAAATAATTGCTATTTAATTACTTTTTGGGCGCATCTTCATGAGACATTTACTGTGGAGATGCCTAATTAGTTCTAGAGTAAAGTGTCAGTGTCTACATGTGTGGCCCTATTAGGTTGCAGTAAATTAATCAATTCCACCCTAGGATAGTACTTGTCAACACAAATACTACCCTGTAACGGCATTATTTATTCTGCTGCAATGCATGTATAGATGCTGATGGGGCTGGCTGGGACACGAGCGTGCTTGAGTGCAGGGGTTGCCTTCTGGTTAGCCCAGCACTGAAGCATCCTTATGCCTCATTCAGCCCATCTGCAGCACACTGAGCTGGGTTAGAGCACTGCCAGTATCAGCCAGTAAGTCCTGAGAGCCCCGGAATGCATGCCAGGTATGACTGCTCCAACCTGGCTCAGCATGTTGTGGTCCTGGGCACACATTTAAATGCTGCACTCAGGAGCAATAAAAGTTGGCACGATAAGCACCAGAGTTTATTCAGTCAAATTAATAGCATGTGTAGATGTGTCCTTTGGGGTGCTTTGAAGTGCATGGAAGATCTTTTAGTCCCCCCCTTTTTTTTTTTGGTAGCTGCAGAGACTGAATTAGGGTCAGGACTTCGTGATGCTTTGGTGACAACACAGAGACTTTCATTGCCCTACAGAGCATAGTCTCTTGTACTTATTCTGTGAATACATGATTTGATTTGATCTGATCGCTTCTATGAGAGAGAGGATCATTTTAAAGAGTTAAAAACAAGGAAATAAAATTTTAAACTTAATTTTTAACAGTTTTTGTCAAGCTCCTACTATATGAAGTTTTTTTCAAATAAGCTATAAGGTAAAACAGCTGTGTAGACTTATATTAATATGGGAGAATGTTAAGTTTACAAAGAGTTGCACAGGATAACTTGATAAATATACAACCTTAAAGGGGGTCACATGTGTTATTGGCTCATATTTGCAGGACGTTTTTTTTATGAGACAAAACAGAAAATAATACTCATTGATGTCATGATAGAATACTGCAAAGAGATTATATAAAATGCTGACATTTTAATGTTTGGCTTGGTTTTCATTTTGAAATTAAAAAAAATGTCTATGCAAATATTTCGCAGACTACTTGTTCTCTAGCATCCTCTTGTGGTTAGCTAAAGAGTGGCATTACTATTATGGAAGATGTCTCCTCCATTGGCTGGAAGGTTAATGGTGAAAGAAGGCTCAGGTGGTTTGAACAAGAAAGTCAGAAATTCAGACTGAGAATGAAGAGGAAGGAATTGCAAACAATTTGGAGCATATATTCAAAGGGACCTCAAAGGGAGAGCTGGCCAGGCTTACAGACCATAAAGACAAATATAAATCATTATAAATTAGTAAGAAAAAATATGCGTAGTACAAAATAGGGGATAATTCATTGACTAAAGCACTGCCAAGGGGAATCTGTTGGATATGTGGATGACAAACTCAATAAAGTGACATAACAAGCCAAACTAACACTCAGGACAATCTCTGCAGGAGAACAGGGATGGGGAAGGCCACTCAGTTCTGAGAGCTGGGGAAGAGTGGGTTCATGGATTTGGGGGGTGGGGGAGGGGCAGAGTAGGGCAGCTGGGAACTTTTAAACAGTCTTAGCTGAGTTGCTGCCAGCACACACATGCTCTGCTCACCCTGACTCTGTTGCTCTTAAAGCAAAAGCAGCCAGGAACTATTTCAGAGTTCCCTGCATAGTGATACTGCCAGGGCACAGAGGCTTCAGGGGTCTCTTCTGCCCACCCTTAGTTACACTTCTCACTCATCATGAGCCAGTAATGTGATGCTATTGCCACTAAATGCAACGTTTGGTTGCATTACACAAGCACTGTATAGAAAACAAAGGTGGTGTGATAGCACTGATTGAGCTTCAGCAAGAATACTATGTCTTGTGTTTGGTACCATATTTTAAGAGAGAGGTAGAGAAGGAAAAAACCAGAGGTGAGCAACAAAGTGACAAAGGTGTTGGAATACAAACCATTGGAGGAAAGTTTGAAATAACTGGGAATATTGATTTGGAGACAAGGAAATAGGGGCATGTTAGGTAGTTTTTGGATATTTGAGAAGCTGCCATAAAGAAGAAGAAGAAAAATTGTTTATCCCTTAACAAAAAGGACAGGACAAAGGGCAATCAGTTAAAACTACAGCAAATCAGATTTTGATTAAATATTAGGAATGGCAGGACAGCAACATAAATTGCCCAGGGAAGTTCTGCAGGTTTTCAAGAGAAGGTTGGGGAGGAATTTTTCTGGGATGGTTTAGGAATAAGAAATCCTGTATCTCCACAGGGATTGGGCTATGTGACTTCTGAGGTCCCTTCTAATCCTATAATTCTATTAGGACAGAGAAAATCCAAAGGAAAGCAGGTGTCTGTGGGGTGTTAAAGCATCCCTTTGGCATAACTTCTTGTTCAGGTCCATTTAGCAAGACAATGTCCATGTAATGTAAAAGTACTATTTTTATTGAAGGTGATTGAACACTGTTTGTGATTAGGCATTTGCAGAATTGATGCTATGGTTTTCTGGGGTAAAGAAGAAGCTTGGTGGACTTGCATAGGTCCTCCTTTCCATTCTTCCCAGATGCAGGGTAGCAACCCCCATCACTAGCCATAATTCCTCTAAGGCAGGAAGCACAGGTAGCCTGATATAATACAACTTTTATTCTGTAATGGCTTGAAATGCACCAATAACAAAAGAATGAATGTAAACTGCAGAAATCAATCCTACGCCTAACATGGTTAACTGTGTGTACTCGCCTGGTTTTGTGGAGCCCCTCTCAGGTGGCCCTGGAGTGGGTGCTAGGAGTCTGTTGTGGAGGCTGTTCCTGTTGCCGCAATGCATAGTCACCTTTTTCCTGAAGGATACCACAATTCTCTTCTTGGATATTATGTTCAGTAGTGGGATTCCCTTCTGCAGCGGGAAATGCACCAGGCATAGTCACTAGCGGACGTTCCTGGGGCTCCACCTTCCCCACACCAAAGCCATGCCCTAGCCTATTGGGACAGCTGAACAATGGGCAGGTCAACTCCGCTTAGGTGTCGTGATCCACTCCCTTTCTGCCTTTCTGGCCCTCCATGGTCAAAACAGTTTTCCTCCCTCACCGCATGGATGTACTTGAAGCAGTGAGCCAGCTCTGATGATGGTTCTGGCCTATCAGTGTCAGGATCCCCTAAGTGGCCCCAACCCGCTCATCCCGCAATGTCTGTTCTGTGGCCTTTCTCCTGACTCTGGGACTTCAGTGTAAAACAAAAGATAAATAGATAATCAAAACTCCAGGGAGGGGTTTCAACCCACTCCCCATTCATGTGTCCTGCGTCCAACAGCTTTGCCATCTCTTGGCATTCTCCTCCGGACAGACTTCCTCACCATCCGGGGTGATGTGTCCCTTTTAATTATGCCCTGGACCCTTCTGCTGGGTCCCTCTTCAGCCCCACCTTGTAGGTGTCAGGAGGCCCCTGCTTGACTCAGGGGATGGTCCCGCAACCATCTCTCTGCTGTGTCCTCCTAGCTGATTCCCCACCACTGGCTTTTACCTTAGCTGGGTCATTCCTTGATGACATCATTGGGCCACACCAGCCCCAGCCTCAGAGAAAAGTGGGTGATGAACTGTGTGGATGCTTCACCCCCCTGTGGCTCATCCAGCCCAGCTGTAGCTGGGGGAGGTAAGTTTGTCCTATTCTCAGGGGTGTAGGTTGTAGCCATGTTGGTCTAAGGACATAGGTAGACAAGGTTCTTTGGGTGAATCTGATATCTTTTATTAGACCAACTTAAATAGTTGGAAAAACAATTATTAAGCAAGCTTTCGGGTTCAAAAACCCTTTGTCAGGCTAAGGAAGTTTCTGTAGTTGGTGTGTGCTCTTCCTGGATGGAAGGAAAAGTAAAGTAGCCAGCGGCTGGGCTGGTCTGCATACAAGACAGGCAGTCAGTGAAAATGTAGATTGAGGAGTCAATGGGTGAGAGACAGTCGGGGGGGAGGGGTGGGGGGGAGAGAGAGAGAGAGAGAGAAGGGGGATGAATAGTGGAGAGATACCTGGGGAGTCAGCTGTCAGGCAGGTTATAATGTGTCATAAATCCAATGTCTATATTTAGTCCATGATTTTTATTATCTAGGAGGTTGATGAAGTGGAGTTCATAGGCTGGTCTCTGGGAAGTGTTTTGTAAGTTTCCTTTGAGGATCAGGACAGAGATTGGAGAGAGAGTGGTTTTCTTGTGAGAAATGTGCCCCCACCGATAATTGGGTGTTCCTGTCTTTGACAGATTTCTGGTGTGCGTTCATTCTGGTGCGCAGTTGTTGTTTGGTCTCTCCTACGTATTTTCCATCAGGGCATTTGGTGCATTGGATGAGGTATACTACATTCCTGGAGGTGCAGCTGTAAGATCCCCACAACAGAGCCATCAGCATTCCTGGATCTTACAGCTGCACCTCCAGAAATGTAATATACCTCATCCAATGCACCAAATGCCCTGATGGAAAATACGTAGGAGAGACCAAACAACAACTGCGCACCAGAGTGAACGCACACCAGAAATCTGTCGAAGACAGGAACACCCAATTACCGGTGGGGGCACATTTCTCACAAGAAAACCACTCTCTCTCCAATCTCTGTCCTGATCCTCAAAGGAAACTTACAAAACACTTCCCAGAGACCAGCCTATGAACTCCACTTCATCAACCTCCTGGATACTAAAAATCATGGACTAAATATAGACATTGGATTTATGACACATTATAACCTGCCTGACAGCTGACTCCCCAGGTATCTCTCCACTATTCATCCCCCTTCTCTCTCTTTCCCCCCCACCCCCAGCCTGTTTCCCACCCATTGAATCCTCAGTCTACATTTTCACTGACTGCCTGTCTTGTATGCAGCCCAGCCCAGCTGCTGGCTTCTTTACTTTCATTCCATCCAGGAAGAGCACACACCAACTGCAGAAACTTCCTATTCTCAGGGCTTTTCTTCTTGTTGTTGTGGTGGGCTCTCCCCACCATAACCCATGCTGTGGGAGGGGTCTCCCACCCCTTTCTTTTCCCCTGGGACACTTTGTATATAGGAGACTGAGAGAGCTCTCTTTGTTTAGGCTGAAATGGACTGTGGAAGACTGCGCCATGCCAAAGATCTTTTTGTAAAAAAAATGCAGTCTCTCTATCCAGACCCGTGGCCCCTTTAGGACTCACCCGCCATGCCTTGGATGGAAAAAGAAAAAAGAACCAAAGAAAGATGTAATCTTGGGAGGAAGACCAGATGATCACTTCTGTAACTTAGCTGGCTGTCTCTTATTCTCATGGCTCCACCATCCCCGTACCTTGCCCTTACCATTCCAGTTGTCTCAGTGTCGATGTTATTCTCGCATTTCTTCAGCTCATTAGTCTTCCCTCCTGATGGATTATAGGTCTGTGGTTCACTATCTTTTAAGTCCTAGGAAATAGGTCCTATGACCCTGGGATTTCTTATTAACCTTCTTGCATCCCTAGGCAATAAATACAAAGACTTTCAGATCCCTTAGGGAAGGGATAACATGGAAGTGTGCCTCATATCCTCAGAACTCACTCCCTCTCCATCTCTGTTTTCTTCTTGCTCTAGGTACTCCGAGTGTAGCCCATGCCTCTTCTGTCCCCGATCACATCTGGCTTCTGCTGGACACTCCCACCCTGTACCTTGTCTCAGGTAAGTCTGTTTTTGTTAAAGTTCTCCGTCATCTCTCGCTGAAACAGTTAAACACCTCACCTCCATGCAGACATACAAGTCTTTGCTCTCCGCTGCTCCCCCCTCTGGGGAACTAACTGCTAGTCCATCCCAGCTTTAACTTTTGGGATAATCAGCTGGACAGCCCAGCATGGCTTTCAATTCACTGCCACACCAGCTCCTCTAGCTGGTTCTTTTAATTATCATCCAGGACCTTCTGCCTGACTCTGCCAGTGTCCAGTCTCACTGCCATGGTAAGTTTTCCTTCCCCCCATTGTTCCTTGGGCTTCTCATGACAGGACACACTTGCTGCCCTGTCACACTGACTTCATTTACACATGTGAACCTTAAGTATAATAATTATATTAGGTTTTACTTTGTTTAATTTGGGGTTCATAAATTTAAGAATATCATAACATGAAGTGTGATGCATTGGAAGCAATGCTTGGTCACATGATTTGGTCATACCCTATCACAAATCCTGTTGCACAGATTTTCTTGTGTTTATTTAACTGATATGTGTGGTTTTGTTGGAAAGCCAATGCTACGTCATATCTTTTTGTCACTTTTATCACTGTATAGATGATGTTGTGCTGTCTGTATTACCACCCTTTATAATTTTGGACATGGTTCAGTTAGAGGAACTTTAGGGTAAATACTTAAGGAAAGAGATTAGGGTTAATTGCTAAATATATCTTGCTATTGTGGTCCTAGAGCAAAGAATTGTGCCATTCCCAGTCACAGGTAGGATGAGCAGTCAAGTTGCTGTCTGCTTGTAATGGAAAAAACAACTACACAATAGCGAATGTATCTGAGAGAAATGGACAGTCAGCCAGAGGAATCGGGGAGAGAAATTTCTAGAGGCTTCTGGAAACTCATAAGGAACTGGGATGATGCTGATGGGGGCTGGCTTGAAGATAATATAATAATAAGGGCGGTTCGTAAGGTGGCCAGGCTCTTTTGGAACTTTCCCAGGCTGGAGAAGTGTCCAAGGCCCTAACGTCCAGGGCTGATAGAATCAGCAGAAAGGCTGAGCTAGGTGGTAGCCACTCCAGATGACAGGGTAAAAAACCTTCCTTGTCTTTTTATTCTGTTTTCAAACTTATGGTAGTGTAAGAGTGATGTTATATCCATGATAATGCCGAAATGCGAGATGCAAGGATTTCTTATATTCAGAAGCTTGCCTAACTACATTGGTGGGTCCAGTAAAAAATACTTCCCTAAGAAATCCTTGTCTTTCAAACTTATGATCAGTTTTCTAGCATAATTCTTTTCTCCTATGTAATAAACCATTCTGTTGTTTTGTTTCCTTACTGATTGCCTGTGGAAGAGAGTGATCTCTGGGGGAATGATATCCCGGTTTACTCATTCTATGGAAAGAGGACTTAAAATTCTTTCACCACCTCCATTGGGGAGGCCACTTTGGGCTGGAAGAGATTCCTGTGCTGGATCTGTAAGTTTTATACAAGGACAGTGGAGATGAGGTTTACTGGGATAAGGAATTATCTCAGGGAAAACCTTGGTCTTTTCCTTTGGATAAGTGGCAGGACAGCAAGAAGGTTGCAGCTCAGGGGATACTCTCTGTGGACAGGTTTTGACATTATCACTTCTTTTTGGAAACAAATAACTACAGTTAGCAAGAGTTTGAACACAGCACTGATATTTTAGCAAATATTTGTGTTCTTGAGTATGTAATTGGGCACATCTACTTGAGACGTTTACTGCAGAGCTGCCTAATTAGCTCTGCAGTAAAGTCTCAAAGTCCACATGTGCAGCCCTATTAGGCTTCAGGAAACAAATTAACACCACCGCAGGTTAGTACTTATAAATAAAAGTAACTGTTCTATGGCAGAGTTCTTTAGTGTGCAGCAACATGCGTGTAGACATTACCGGGACTAGCTGGGCAATGGGGATGCTTCAGAGCAGGGGCTGCCTGCTGGCTGCCCTTGTACTGGAGCACCCTCATGCTCCAGCCAGCCTCTCTGCAGTACATTGAGCTGGGTCAGAGCAGCCCAGGGCTCGCAGGCTGATCCCTGGGCCACCTACCAGCTAGGGCTGCTCCAACTTAGCTCAAGGTGCTGCAGTCCCAGGTGCACCTTCAAATGTCGTGTCTGGGAAAAATAAACTCAGATGTGGTATGCACCAGAGTTTATTGCATGTGTAGATGCACCTATTTAGTGATTAAAACTGAATCCTTCCCAGATTGCACCCTTACAGTGGGCCTTATTGGTAACATGCAGGATTATATTGCTGCATTGGAAAAATAGGGCATCTTCAAAGGTCGAAAACTGGTTCAACGAGATGGTGCAGCTTGCATGTATGACGAGAGTCATATTCAGCAGGCTTAACGGCTTCAAAAGGCTTAGTAAAATTTGGAAGGAATTCCTGGAATATTTTGGTAGCTAGATTGTTGCTGAGTGCAAGCTTTTCTTTTCTTCTTCTATCCCTCCCTCTTTTCTCCTTTTTTTTATTTTTCCTTTTATTGCTTATTGTTTGTGACACAGTTTGGTTTTACATGTACAGTTGATATATATGTTTTCTGATTTTTGTATTGTACTAAAAACAAGTAAAAAGAATAACATATCATAAAATATGAAACACCTAAAATGAGCATGCTTTATGAAAACTTATAAAAATGATCTAGTTTTCATTATCCTGCCATTACTTATGCTGTTACAGTAGTTATCAGTAGTGTATAAGTATATTTTACAGCACATATTTTACAGCACAGCTAAGAACATATAAAACTGTAAATATTCATAATATTCAGTGAATAACACCAACCTCAATTCAGTCAGTATTTAAATATCTATTAGGCACTTCTGAATATTGCCAAGGTGTTCCAGTCCTTTTCCATCATTGTAATAATAGCAAGACTGAGGTAAATATATATTCATTTTCATCAATTTACAGGTGTTATGAAATTGTTGAATAAAATCTATTTAATGTTAACAGAATTCTCATTTGAGTAGCAAAACATGGAAAAATGAAAATATTCTGTGCATCAAAATACTGTTTTTGCAATTTGAACCATTAACTAGATACATCAACTAGTTATATTAATCAGTTGTATGCTAAACCTCTAGACATTAAAGCTATTTGGATCCATTTACTCAAGAATAAAACTTCAATAAATAACCTTAGAAGACATAATAAATAGCAAATCCATTAAAACAGCATTTAGCTCTTGATCCTGTACTGGCGGTGTGCTATATTGTACATGAAATACCCTGAAATAAATTATCATAATATCACTTGAAGCTAGCTATATTTAATTAGAGTGGCTCTCAGGAGCCGCTCTAATTAAAGTGCCTGCAGCATCTTGTGTATTCAGCGTCCCGTACTTCAAAATGGTGGTGGGGACACTTTAACTTAAGCTCGTTCGACGAGCTTTAGTTAAAGTGCCCTGCCACTATTTTGAAGCACAGGGACATGAACACATGACATTCTAATTAGCATGCTCCAACAGACTCGATTAATTAATTGAGTCAGCTCTGCCATGTGCCAATTAGCACACATCGGAGCAGGAGTCAGGCATGTGTATAGGTGCCCCTGGAGCCTAAATTTGAGGTTCCTGGTATTCAGACTAGAAGCTAAAGCCCAGGGCTGGGTCACTATTCCAGTAGGGCATTTCAGAAGGCTGATCCAAAAATTCTGCTGACTGACTAGGAAGTCATCAAGAGCTAGTCACTGGAAACCATTTCTGGGGCTTAGGGCCCTGATCCTGCCCTCCGCACTAGATCCAGAGCATAGAATTCACTTCCGAGGGGAGGTGCCTAAAAATATTCTTGTATTGATGTAACAGAGCAGAACTCTCTGTTCCTAGGAATATAACCAGAGTAGCGGGTGTTGCTAACACTTAGACAAGATCTTAGTAGATGAAGGAATCAGAAAATGGGAGAACTGGGTATTAGGCTCAGCCTGAGGGTGTCACCTCATATTTGCCACTGATCAGGAAATGCCCTAATAGCCACCAGGGCTCCCTCCACCCCTTCTGTTGAAGCTTGGCGCTAAGCAGAACAGAACGCAGTATTCATGGGGTCAAAAAGGAAGCAAGAAAAAGGAAACATGATTCTGTAGCCTAATTGTTCGAGCACTTTCACTCACTGTCCTGTTGCCCATCTTCAACAAGAAGGATAGGGGATGCTCTCAGTCCTGCCAAGCTGGTAGTTAGAGCATTTTACTGGGAAGTAGCAGATGTGAATCCAAATCATGTCTGGATATGGGGGGTCTGGAATTTCATCTTTCTAATTTTTGGGTAGTGTCCTAATACGTCAGCTGTTGGGCAAAGTGGTGGGCACGTCCTTCCTATGCTAATTGTGATTTTTCTTCAGCTATGATTCAGAGATTTACACAGTTATGCACATTCTCAGATGAAACAGTATTGTAATACAGTGAAGAGAAGTAAGTTGCCTACTTGGTAGTACTGGATTGCATCTGATCATGCAAAATTGGCCAAAATAGAGACATGAAAGGGATATAGTAATAGAGACATGAAAGCAATAATAGAGATATGAAAGGAATATAAACATTTTAGTTCCACAAGATGGGAGAGGGTTGTGCATCTTAGGTTCCTAAAAGTCACACAAGTGCCAGTGAGATGTCTGTAACATGAAAATAAAATGTGCTTATTTTTCAGGTTTTCAGTACATTAAAACTAAAGTATGAACCCCCCAAATTAGAGTTTTTGTATCCCTTTAAATATAAAGATTTAATCCTTTATTTTTAGAAAATATGAAAGTAAGTTAATTTCCATGAATCACTATGTCATTATGTCAGTCAGTCAGAGGATATACAAGCTATCTTTAGTTGTGGTATATGCTTGCTCCTGTCAATACAGCCCCTACAATGAGTCCTCACTCCAGGAAGTTTACCCGGCATTCGTGTTGTGGTATAACAGACACCTAGAACCAAAGACATCACCTTTTTTTGGGCAGACCCCCAAAATAGACCCTCCTGGCTGTGAAAGAAGTGTGTCCAAGACAACCAGGGTTGTGCTGGCTTGCTGTAGTTCCTGAACAGCCTCCACAAATAGGGCTTCTACCAAAGCCTTTAAAAGAAGCTTTTCTATAAAAGTTAGCCAGAGGAAGAGTAGCTGTCATTATTAACACCTGCCCTAATCTATGTGAATGTACCACTGTACATGGGGCTTGGGACTGCGCAAAATTTTGCCGGGTGTTTCGTTTTGAAGTTGTTCATGTATTTTGAACTCAAAACAGCAAAATCGAAATGAAACAAAAGGCTTTGAAAGCGCTTTGAAATTAAACAAGGGCACTCAAAATGTTTCAAAAGTTTCAAAACATTTCGAGTTTTGAAGCCAGGCTTATTTGGCTTCAGCGCTAGTCTCAGCTGGCAGCAGCTGCCTCCTGTCATCCGGCATGCAGATCCAGGGGCCATGCCCCCCAGAAGGAGACTGGCACAGCCCCGCAGTCCTCCTGGGGGTGCGGGCCTCCAGATCTGCACGTGGGATGACAGCATGCTGTCGCTGCTTGCTGGGGCCAATGGCAGCAGCAGTTGTCCTGGCGATTGGTATGGGCTGCACTCAGCACCAGTCCCAGCTGGCAGCAGCAGCCTCCTGTCATCCGGCATGCAGATTGGGGGCCCACACCCTGGGAGGAGTCTGGCACAGCCCCGCAGCTCTCTCAGGGGTGGGCGCCCCCAATCTGTGCACTGGATGACAGGAGGCTGCTGCTGCCACCTGGGAGAGGTACTGGGTGCAGTCTGTACCCAGCACCGGGAAGATTGCTGCTGCTGGCCCAAGGCAGCAGCAGCAGCAGCAGCCTCCTGTCATCCAGCATATGGATCTGGGGGCCTGCATCCCCCAGGAGGAGTCTGGCACAGCCCTACAGCCCTCCCAGGGGTGTGGGCCCCCAGATCTGTGTGCGGGATGACAGAATGCTGTCACTGCCAGCTGGGGCCAGCAGCAGCATCAGTCTTCCTGGTGCTTGGCATGGGCTGCACCCAGTGCAGGTCCCAGCTGCCAGCAGCAGCCTCCTATCATCCAGCATGCAGATCAGGGGCCCACACCCTGGGGAGGGCTGCGGGGCTGTGCTGAGCTCCTCTCAGGGGTGCGGGCCTCCGATTTGCATACCGGATGATAGGAGGCTGCTGTTGTCACCTTGCCAGGAAGATTGTTGCTGCCACTGGCCCAAGGCAGCAGCGGCAGTCTCCTGTCATCCAGTGCGCAAATCAGGGGACCACACCCCAGGAGGAGTCTGGCACAGCCCCACAGCCCTCCTGGGGGTGCAGGTGAGCCCCTGATGTGCATGCCAGATGACAGGAGGCTGCTGCTGCTGCCACCTGGAACTGGCACTGGGTGCAGCCTGTGCCCAGCAGCAGGAAGACCCCACACTTGTCTGCTCATTCCCAGTGCCCCCACCCCAGCCCCACGGTACAGGTGGGGAGCAGCGCGCAGCCCCAACCCCATGCACCCTGTGAACTGGAGTGAGCAGCAGCAGCAGGGAATGAGCTGGTGTTCAGCGTCGGGGAAAAGCAGCTGCTCCCCCTCGCCAAGGCCAGCGCCCTGTGCTGCAGTCTCTCACAGCCTGAGCAGGGCTGTCCTGTCTCTCCTCCGCATCACTGGAGAGCAGACACAGGCAGCCCCATGAAGGCTCTGAGCAGCTGTAGCATGGGGAGGGGAAGTGGCTGCTTTTCTCTGCATTGAACACCAGCTCATAACCCCCTGCTGCTGCTAGCTTGGGCCCCGCACCGGCTCCAGGATCACCCATCGGGTAGAAGCTGCTGGGCAGAAGCTGCTGCTGGGTGCAGAGGAAAGCTCCCCCACTTACCTCCTCTGGACAGTGTTTGGTGTGGCCTCTGACCAGAACCCGTGCCATAGTAGGCTGTGGTGTGGCTGCTTCACTGCCACCTCTCTGCTGTGCCGGCACTGGCCCCGGGGCACAGGTGTAGGCCCCATGCTACTGCCAGGCTGCTGCTGCCTCCTGTGGGCCCTCTCACTCCTAACACCCCAGCTCTGTAGTACAGGCAGGGACCAGCGTGTAGCCCTGACCCCGTACGCCGCATGCTCACCTGCAGGGAATGAGCTGGTGTTCAGTGTGGGGGAAAACTGCCCCTTCCCTCCCTGTGGACAGTGCCCTGTGGTGCAGCTGCATGCTGGGCAGCACAGAGGCGGCAGTGAAGCAGCTGCACAACAGCCTAGCACGGCATGGGCTCTGGTCAGTAGCTGCACCAAACGCTGCCTGGCAGAGGCAAGCTGGTGGGGGTGGGGATGCTTTCCTCCATGCCCAGCAGCAGCTTCTGCCCCTCTGCTGCTGCCATGGCTCAGCCCCAACAGATGAGCCTGGAGCCGGTGCGGGGCCCAGGCTAGCAGTGGCGCTGGGTTAGGAGCTGGTGCTCAGCATGGGGAAAAGTGGCTGCTCCCCCTCCACATGGCTGGTGCCTCATGCTGCAGCTGCTTGGAGCCGCACCCAGCACTGGTCCCAGGCGGTAGCAGCAGCCTCCTGTCATCTGGCCTGCAGATCCAGGGTCCTGCACCCCTGGAAGGAGTCCAGTACAGCCCCACAGTCCTCCTGGGTGTGCAGACTCCTGGATCTGCGGGCCAGATGACAGGAGGCTGCTGGCAGGTATCACAAATGTTGCTTTGAACAGTTTGAGGTGCAGTTTCCCCAAAACCTCTACACCTATCTCCTTGAAACGTATCAGGCTTCATGCCCTCAGAAGGGGCTACCATCCCTGCAAGTTTCATCCAAATCAGGCAAGAAATGACAATGTTTTAGGCATTTTCATGATTCCCCATTATAGCCTATGGGCAAAACATCGAAACAATGTCGAAACAGCGAAACAGTTTTGACAAAACAAAATGGAACAGTGCTTTTGAAATGAAACAAAACTCAAAATGAAACACTGTCCCATCAAAACACCAAAATGGAAGATGAAAAAAACCAGTGCTTTTTCATACAGCCATAATGGCGATGTGAATACTGAAGCATTAAATGTGAATCTGGCCAGGTAATTTATACTCACCGAATTATTTAAGGTAAAAAATGATTTGCCTGTGGAAATTTTAGACCCATTCACACTCATTCCAAGTACTTATTAATGTATCTTAAAGTAAATAAGAGAAATATGGATAAGGTTATCATTTAAGAATATGATATAACCATTTACTTTTGCATTATGGTTATAGAATTGACAAAGAATTGAATTTATGCCTTTTCTCCTGTGCACATTTTGCCAACAATAAATATATCATAATTGAAAACAATAAGGGACTAAAATAATGTTTGGGGTCTGCACAATTCACAAAAGCAAAGAAACAGCTTAGATTGAAAATCATTCATTAACCCGCTTCATAATACTAGTTGTAGCAATGATACCATATAACAGTCCAATTTTGTCATATATAATTTGCAGACATAATGCCAATCTATGTAAGCTAAATACCAATCTATATAAGAATAAAACTTGGTTTTGTTTAAAAATATGTATATTTCTAGCCATTTTACATAAGAAATAGTACAGAACAATATATGAGAAAGGCTAAGGTTGAAAGGACAGTGTGACCTGATTCTGCAAGTGAAAAATGAGAACATTTATCCATATCCTTCCATATGCCCTTTATTCAAGATCATGTTTTTTTTCCCTGTTAAGACTTTCCCTCTTCTCCTCATAACAGATACATCATTGAAATCAAGCCTCAGGCAAAGGAAAAAAAACAAACAGCAATGAGTTTCACTGTATTCCCAAGTCAGAGAAGGCTATAAAGATCTACATATTGTACATGTCACCTACCCAAAAATGAGAGTAATCTCATTGAAGGCTACAGACTGAGGAGCAAAAATAATTTGCCATTGCTCCTGAGTACATATCTCCCCAAAATGCACATTACTCAATTTAAGCTATTGGGTGGGGCACCTTCAGAAATTAACCAGATGAATGTATTCATTTACATTTTTATTGCTATTTTATTCACTATAATTTATAAATCATCATATAGAAACGTAGGGGGTTTAAGAGAATAATTTCTAAAATACATGAAATCAAAACAAATACTTTTTTATCATTCAAAACTCTTTAACCTTCAATAGTTTTGAAAAATCAAGACTTAAATGCCAGATCTTTTAAATCCTATTGGAAATACTTAAAGCTAATTAATGAAATCCTAAAATAACAATTTATAAAACCTGCAAGCAGATTCATAACAATTGTTTGGCTGGAAGGAACTCTCCTAGATATGCTGCATTATATATCAAATGTAGCTATTTATTAGTCACATCAGAAAGATGATCATCTATGTAATGAATAATAAAAAGCTTTTTTCTGAAATGTTTTTTTACAAACCCTGTCCTACATTTAAAATTATAATTTAGAGATTATTGTCATAGTAGATGATATTTTAATGTAATTGACTAAAATTAACATGCTGATTTCTTGATAACATTCTGTATGTCTTGATTGCTTAAGTAGTCTTCTAGAGCTGTGACCATGAAAGATTAGCTAAATAATGTTACTCCCCCAACATTTTTTTCTTAACCTTTTTAGGACAATTTTTTGGCAAATCTTGCTTGCTTTTTCATGTAAGGCAAGCAGGATTTGGACCCACAATTTCAATAAAACAGAAACAATGAAACTCTGTTAGACTTGCCTTTTGAGAAGAAGAGATGATAGATTGCAGTAATGACTTCTGAGAGAACCTGGGATTGGGCAAATGGATAACAGAAGTAACTTCCTTCTTGGTCTGGATCCAAAGGACAAAGCAATAGGAGGTTTAAAAGAATATGAGTACACAATTAGTATGATTATCTTCTGCAATAGAAATCAGCAAAACATGCAGTAAGTCCTGTACTGCTGAACTGCCCCTTTGTTCTGGACCAAATATTACTGGAGAAACTGTAGTTTGTATCTTTGCTCCTGCTACTTCACTAAGCACTGATTTGATCTGACAATATGCTTCTAGCAAAATATTCTGTTAAAAAAATAAAACCCACTGAAGCTCACATCTTCCCTTTGGATCTAACATGGACAAAAATGAGCTAGAGGCATGAATTAATAAATCCAAAAGATTAGAAAGCCACTGTCATGGAATTTACTGCCCTTTCAAGGAATTATTCTGCAACACATTCCAAATGCTAGGAAAGTCGAGGATAAACAATGAAATAATCATACCCCTCTGATGAGTTTAAATAATTCTGAGTTTAACTGAAACTAAACAACACTGGACCTTACAGAATTTTATTACTATTTAAATATTACATATATTCCAATAGGGAGTTAAACTGAATGAATTTTAATTAAATGAATGAAAGAGGGCTAAAAATAGGAATATTAGGCCAAGAAATATGTGATCTAACTATCAGAAAAAAAACTTTCATAGTGATATCTATGCCATGACATGTTATTTAATTTTAAGTTAAAAAAATACTGGAAAATGTGCTGTAAAGAGACCTATGAATAATGTCACATGCAGGAGTCATGAAACAGCATTCTCTTTCACAGATTTAGCCATGTGCTCAGTTTGGAGGTAAGAGCTCTTTGGGCACTCAACTCTATAGATTCTAACCCTTGCTGGAAGCTCACAATCTACAAACTCTATTAAGAAAAAGAGACCGACAGTAAAGCAAATGGGCAAATAATTTGGTATAGGGATGCTCAGCCCATGGCCAACAGGACAGATCTAGCCAGTGGAGCTGTGCCATCTGGTATGTGAGAAAGGGATTTGGTGGTAGGGGTCTGCTACAGACCCCCGCATCAAGGGGAAGAAAGAGATTCGGGGCTCCTGAGGCAACTCTCAGAGACCATAAAAGCTAAAGAGGCGGTAGTCATGGGGGACCTAAACTACCCAGACATCTGCTGGGAGTCACAGACAGCAAAGTCCCACCGCTCATGCAGGTTTCTAACCTGTGTACAGGACCTCCACCTGACACAGGAGGTACACGGTCCCACTAGGGGGAATGCCATACTGGATCTGGTATTGGCAACGGGGGATGACATGGTAGGGGACCTCCAGACCGGTAGCCATCTGGGGGTCAGTGATCACCTAATAATAGAATTCACCATAAGACGTTGAGTGGGTAAGGTAACTAGTAGGATAAAAGTGCTAGACTTTAGGAAAGCTGATTTCAATGAACTCAGGCGATTAGTCAAGGACGCACTGCAGACTAGGAGTTTTGAAGTGATGGGAGCCCAAGAAGGGTGTCTGTGCCTTAAGGAAATGATCCTTCGGGCACAAAGCAAGACGATCCCTGAGCGAGGCAAAAGGGGGAAAGGGGCCAGGAGGCTTCCTTGGCTGACCAGAGAAATCCAGGGCAGCCTAAGGGACAAAAGGGGAGCACATAAAAAGTGGAAACAGGGAGAGATCACCAAAGATGAATATACCACCTCTGCTCGTGCTTGTAGGGAGGCAGTTAGACGGGCCAAAGCTGCCATGGAGCTGAGGATGGCAACCCAAGTAAAAGACAACAAGAAATTGTTTTTTAGATATATATGGAGTAAAAGGAAGGCCCAGGGAGGAATAGGACCCCTGCTAAATGGGCAGAAACAACTGGTGAC
>NW_005843190.1:144167-160074 GCF_000455745.1 Alligator sinensis
AGGGCAGGGAACAGCTGCAAGCAGACCTTGACAGGTTGGACAAGTGGGCAGAAAACAATAGAATGCAGTTCAACAAGGAGAAATGCAAAGTGCTGCACCTAGGGAGGAAAAATGTCCAGCACACCTACAGCCTAGGGAATGACCGGCTGGGTGGCACGGAAGTGGAAAGGGATCTTGGAGTCCTAGTGGACTCCAAGATGAACATGAGTCGGCAGTGTGACGAAGCTATCAAAAAAGCCAATGGCACTTTATCGTGCATCAGCAGATGCATGACGAATAGGTCCAAGGAAGTGATACTTCCCCTCTATCGGGCGCTGGTCAGACCGCAGTTGGAGTACTGCGTGCAATTCTGGGCGCCGCACTTCAAGAGGGATGCGGATAACCTGGAGAGGGTCCAGAGAAGGGCCACTCGTATGGTTAAGGGCCTACAGACCAAGCCCTACGAGGAGAGACTAGAGAAGCTGGATCTATTCAGCCTCCGCAAGAGAAGATTGAGAGGCGACCTTGTGGCTGCCTATAAGTTCATCACGGGGGCACAGAAGGGAATTGGTGAGTATTTATTCACCAAGGCACCCCCGGGGGTTACAAGAAATAATGGCCACAAACTAGCAGAGAGCAGATTTAGATTCCAGGGTCTGGAATGGGCTCCCAAGGGAGGTGGTGCTCTCCTCTACCCTGGGGGTCTTCAAGTGGAGGTTAGATGAGTATCTAGCTGTGGTCATCTAGACCCAGCACTTTTTCCTGCTTATGCAGGGGGTCGGACTCGATGATCTATTGAGGTCCCTTCCGACCCTAACATCTATGAATCTATAAACTAATATCCATGTTGTTTTTCAAGTCCATCACTTTCTTGGCACTACATTGGCCAGAGTTCAGTCTTGCCTCATTTGAACTTCCTGGGTGCCCGCTCTAAGTTTCCTTCCTCTCATCTATATGTATAACTACTTCACACCTCTTGCTTACAAGCTTATGTGCTGTCCCCACTATTTTTCTGTTTCTGCTAGTCACCTGCCAGCTACAGCCTGTTTGCCCACCTGTGATGAAATTCTGTTTCCCTTTCACAACCCAAATGGCAGTTTACTCACAGAAAAGTAGGACTGGAAGGGACCTCATGAGGTCATCTAGTTCAGCCCCCTGTTCAAGGCAGGATCTAGACCATTTCCAGAGAAGTGTCTGTCTAACTTGTTTTTAAAAATCTCCAAAGATGAAGATCCTACAACCTCTCCGGGTAGCCTGTTTCAGTGCTCAACTACCCTAATAGTGAGAGAGTTCTTTTTTTATATCCAATCTAAATTTCCTTTGCTGTCATTTAAAATCATTTCTTCTTATCCTGTCTCCTGTGGGTGCAAAGATAGTTTCATCATCTATATAATCACTCTTCAGCAATTTGAAGACTGTTATTAAATCCCTTCTCACTCTTCTCTTTGCCAGACTATATAATCCCAGTTCTGTCAGCCTTTCCTCATATGTCATTTTTCTCAGATTTCTAATCATTGTTGTCATTCTTCATCAGACTCTTCCTAATCTGTCTGCATCTTTCTTGAAGTAGAAAGCCCAAAACTTTATACAGTACTCTAGGTAGGGGGTTTCACCAGTGCTGAATGGAGCAAAAGGTTCATTTCCTCTGACTTGTAAATTATGCTCCTGTTAGTACAGTCTAGTATGTCATTGGCTTTTTTTGCAACAAGAGCATGTTGTTGGCTCACAAAGAGCTGATAGTCCACTCTAAACACTGGGTCCTTTTCTGCACCTGAGCCAGTCATTCCCCAGTCTGTATGGGTACTTACGCACATGTAGGGAGCCTGCATTGATGTGCTGGAAATCCAGCACATCAGAGCAGACTCGATTAATTGATTGTGCTTGGTCACATAAATTGATGTGCTCTGGCAGCTTTGCATGTCATATGTATCAGCAGCAGCGCATCTTTGTGCTGAGAATATGGCAGCAGCTCACTTTAAACTAAAACACGTTCAATGTGCTTTAGTTCAGAGTGCACCACCGTCATTTTCTCAGTGTGGAGGTGTGCTGTGTTGCTGATACACATGATGCACGGGCACTTTTAATTAGAGCGGCTTGCTAATTAAAAGCGCCTGGCACCACATCGGAAATGCATGTAAAAATTCCCTATATGTGCATGTGATTGTTACATTCTCAATGCAAGACTTTTCATTCGTCTTTACTGAATTTCAGTTGTTTACCCTGTTTGTTTGCACACCATGCACCCCTGAATAAAACACATACCTTGTTTTCGGAAGACGGAATGAAAAAAAAGATTTTGTCCTTGGAAAAAAGTGTCGGTGAGTGGATAATTTTACATGTCACAGCAGGGGCTGCAGGCTGCAGACCACGTGGAGCAGAGTCTTCTTCTCATCAACCTCACTCAATGCCCAGGGGACTTTCTACGACTCTCACAGCTTAATTGTATGTAAATTGACATTGTAAATAGCCTTAAATCAACAGCAGATGTGAGAAGGTGACATTAGTATCTGCTCGCCATGCAGCAGAGGGAGTGGGAGTGATGCTGAGGAGGGGATTTCATTTATAATTTGAGGGGGAATGGTGCTTATGTTATGAAAATAAACATAGTAATTTTAGACCATTTCTATAGTTAATCAATGTAATTCTGAATCCTTATCTCCAGGGTGCTGTAGGCTACAGCCTGTAGCTCTACTCAACATGTTGTCATGTGCAGATTTGCTAAAAGGTACACTCAATCCCATCATGCAAATCATTAATGAAGATATTAAACAGTGCCAAACCCAGGACAGAATTTTGGGGCACATCTACACAAGACACTACATTGCTGTTGCAATGCACTACAGTGACGTAGCATCAGCAGGCACAAGCTGTGATGCCGCAGCTATGTTGCCAGAGCAATATGCTCCCTCACTATAGCATATTGTTAAGGTGATGTAGTAGCTAAAAATAACCATGTGCCACTGGCACATTGCAGTATGAGCTGTTACTGTGCCGTCATTTACTACTTCCTTTTGGCATCGTAGAGACACATGTAGATGTGCCCCTGGAGATCCACACTTAATCCTACTTCCTAACCAGACATCAAACTATTGATGACTACTTTTTGAGTATGAAGATCCAACCAAGCAGGCAGCCACCTTATAGTACTTTATTCTAGGCAGTATTTCCATGGATGATAGGGTCAAAAGCCTTTCTGAAATCAAGGTAAATCACATCTTCTGTTCTTCTTCCATCCACACAGCTCATCATCTGGTCACAGAAAGAAAGCAGATTGGTCAAGGATTACTTGCTCTTGATGAATCCATGTTGACTATCCCTGATCACCTTATTCTTTTACCGATGCTTTGAAATAGATTTCTTGGTTACCCACTCTATGATCTTTTCAGGTATCAAGGTCAATATATCTGTTTTATAGAGCAACACTACCTTCTTTTTCCCATTCATAAATAAGTTATACCCAACCATGCCAGTACTCTAGTCATTTGAATTATTCCAGTATGTCTTTTGTAATCCCAATTACTTCGTACCTCTGTGATTGTATGAGCGCCTCCATTTCTTCTTGCTTATTGCCTATTCTTCTTGCATTAGTGTATAAACATCTTAGGTAACTAGCCAATTGCCCTTATTTTGCTTGGAAAACATTGTTAAGGCTATTGCTCTATTGCTTCCTCTTACCTGGCTTTTATCAATGTCACTTGGCTTGTTACTTACCTCTGGGCTTTTGTCTCCATCTGAACATAGTTTTAAAGCCCTCCTCACTAGATTAGGAAATCTGTACATGAAAACACTCTTCCTGTCTCTTGCAAGGTGGACTCTA
Source organism: Alligator sinensis (assembly GCF_000455745.1). Classification (NCBI taxonomy): domain Eukaryota; kingdom Metazoa; phylum Chordata; order Crocodylia; family Alligatoridae; genus Alligator; species Alligator sinensis. The sequence goes on from NW_005843190.1 coordinate 147,964, forward strand.
TCTCTTTCCAGCTGACCAGCCCATCCCATAGCCAATGAAACCCAAACCCTGGTGACACCTGTTACATAGCCAGAATGTGTCCAGGATCTCCAGGCCAGAAGATGGATACCTCCATCTCCTATAGAAGGGAGTCATCAGCCACAACCACCCATTGTTTCCTTTTGGTGGCAGTGATCTCAATCCTCCCAACATTTGTTTTGCATTGCTTGCCCTCTGCTGCCAATGGAGTAGCTGAGGTCCTTTTCTTCTGATGCCAGGGCTTCTTACCTTTTCTTCATGACAGCTGGGGGTTCATAAGAGGAGTGCTGTCTTCTGCCAGAGATAACCAAATGCCAGGACTGCTTTCCTGAAGTCCAGGTCTTCTTTTCACTCCAAACCTTTCTCTAGCCATCCCTCTTTCATGATTCTGGAGGTCTGCTCATGCATCATATTGATTAAGCATTCATGGCCAAAGATGTTTTTAAGTCTAGCCAGATCATCCTGCGTTTACCTGGTGCCTGAAGGAATACACCAAGAGGCACCTTTCAGACTACAGGCATTCCCCCTCCTGGCTGTCTTTGGCAGGCAAATACATGTTTCAATGCCCCAGAACTGGGTGGAAGCCTCAGAGTTCAGCAGATCCCCCTAAATACAGACCACACAGGCACATATCCGTACCTGTCATGTAAGTGACATTTCTGGCACTTACATACATGTAGGATCCTGTTTCACAGATGCATAACCCAGGGCACAGAGATCACTAATGAATGTGTCCTTGAGCATAAGTCCTGGAAACAAATCATGGTGGATGAGGAGGGAGTTCCTCCTGTCTTTTTATCCAGCAGCCAAATGGTTAGGGCACTTGCCCAAAAAGCCGGAAACCAGAATCCTGGGCTCCTCTCATCCAGAGGGAGTTTGAACCTGCACTTTTTTAACTTCTCCATACAGTGCTCCAACCATCATACCACAGGTCAGGCATTATCCAGGCCTTTCTCTGGAAAATAAAGTAAGTATATGGTCACTGAAGTTTAGAACCCAGACATTAATAACATTTTTATGAATACCACTGTGAGCAGGATGCCTGGATCAATCAATGTGCATGTTTGGACCCACTTCCTGTTCCTGTGCTCATTCTCCCCTGCCATGACTTGATGGGAGTAAAAAGCCTGTGCTCATTCTCACCTGCCATGACTTGATGGGAGTAAAAAGAAAAAGGTAAAGAGCTTACAGGTGGAAAGCTTCTGGTTTAGTGAAGGGTACAACATGTCGTGCCATGTTCTGCTGCCATCTCTGACCACTGGTGCAGGTTCAAGCTCCGCTGGTACAATACCGTATATAAAAACTCAATTAGAGGCTTCTGTATATTCAGGGAACATGAATGGTGGCTCTTTCTGCGCTCCCACCCCTGCAATGAAATGGCCCTTTGCTGTGCCAAGGCTGCATACGGTCGGTTGCAATCCTCTCTTCCCTCACCCCTATCTGGGATGATTAGAGCTCTTAAAAAAAAATGCCGTTACTGGGAACTTTGCAGCCGCATCTAGTCCTCACCTCACTTGTGCAGTCTCTCAAAATACTGGGGATAGCTGTGACAACCCCCCTCAGTCAGAGTCTCTCATTAACAGGGGATACCTGTTCCGGAGATCGCCATGTTGGCTTCACTCACAACTCTCCGAAGGCTCCGCCGTCTGCTGTCCGTGACAGAAAACTTCTCCGTTTTCTCCCACACGTCTGCGTCTCCACGTAGGAAACTGTTCTGTTGCTCGGGCTTGCTTTCAGCCCCTGCACCAGTTCCCCTTCTGGGGGAAGCCTTTAATTAGCCTCTGTTCTTATTATACAAAGTCTCCAAGTAGCAATTAACAGTTCCTGGCTGGCCCTGCTGCTGGTCTGTGAACCCTTAATTGACAATTAACAAGTTCTCAGATCAGCTCTCTTGCTGGTCTAGGTGTCCCTAATTAGCAATTCATGCCTTTCTTGGATGGCTCTGTAACAGGGCCACTGGCTCCCTTTTATACCCACTATAGTGGATTCCACTTATTTGTGTACATGGTAAAATAAGTACTAAATAAATGCTTGAAAAAATCTAAGCTTTTAAAGCACCACTGCTGCCATTTTGAAGCATGCAGACGCTGACTACACAAGACACAGAGGCTGCAGGAGCACACTAATTAGCACACTCCAGCAGTCTTGATTAATCGAGTCTGCGCTGAGGTGCTGTAACTACAATCAATCAGGAAATGCAGATTCTGATACTTCACCTGAGGGGGTAGTGGTGTGGTGATGGTGGGGAATTAGGTCAAAGTCTTGTTTTAAATCCATTCTCTTACTGAAGGATGCATAATGAATGCCTACAAGTATTATTAGCCCTAATGGATTAGGTTCTAGCCTTACAGGTTTTTGTTTCTATGGAAGATGCATGACTGATGATAATGGAAAATGGAACTGCCATTTCATATAACAAATAGAGGGTCGGAAGATACTTGGTACTTCATAGGATGTAGCCTGAACAGAATTTTTCAAGCACCAGCATAACAGTCCAAGGCTAGTGTCTAGTCAGCTTTACAGAGGTGACTTCTTATCCTGAATGCATAACATCTTGAACACCTCAGTTAGAAATGGTTAGAGCCTGTGCTCTAATTTAAAGAGCTCCAATATAAAAACAAAAATATATTTGCAAAGGATTATTTACATGTTAGGTAGGCCCAGAGAACAAACAAACAGGATAATGGAAATGGCAATAGCAAATAATAAAATAAAGCCCAAATAATATTCGGAAAGCATTTAATACTTTAGAGATGCATATGCGTAATAAGAATTTTGTGATTACAATACGTTGTATGAAATGTAAATTCTTATTGCTTCTTGCATATTTCATTGCAAACTGGGCATATTTAGTCTTGAGAAGAGAATACTGGGTGGGGATTTAATAGCATCCTTAAACCATCTGAAGGATGGTTCCAAAGCAAATGGATCTAGACTGTTCTCAGTGATGGCAGATGACAAGACAAGCAGCAATGGTATCAAGTTGCAGCAAAGGAAGTTTAGGTTAGATATTAGGAGGAAACTTCCAACCATACCTTTACTACCAGTGCTTCTCCCCACCACTGCCCCATAGCTTCCCCCCTGCTGTGGCATGGGTGCAGCTTCCAGCCAATGGGAAGCTGTGCCAGGGCCAGGCAGCTAAAAGCTCTGTCCACACTTCTGTCATTTCTCCCTCTTTTCTCTCCCACCTCCCAGATGTGGTGCAGAAGTGGCAGCAACATAGATGCAGTTTCCAGCTGCCCACCCAGCTCTAGTACAGCTTCCCGCCAGCTGGATACTGTGCTTATGCCCCAGCTCGGAAATGGGGGACTAGAAGAAGTGGCAGCAGTGTGAGTACAGCTCCTAGTGTGAGCACAGCTCCCAGATGCCTAGGTCCAGAGCAGGAGCAGGGAAAATTGCTTGCCATGGACATACCGTGGAAACCACCTTTCCTGCACTGGACCAGAACTGGGTTGTTGCAGCCTATAGCTTGAAATGGTGGTAGTGCATTAGAGAGTTCATGCTTCAGAATGCCTAGTCAAAGTAAATCTAGACACCTCCACACCTGGACTGAGCAAGTTTTTGCAACATTTCCAATTTTCAGCCCACCTGGGATGCTAAACAGCTGCAGTCTTCCTCACCCAGCAGGCAACATCCTCTTTTCCCCCCCCTTGTGCTCCAGCTAACTCACTTCTCTCCCTGCTTAGCTCTCTACATAGGCTAGCTCAGAGGGAGGAAAAGAGGTAATATGGAGCTTCTTGACTGGCACTTTTAGATATGGCATGATCCTCTGAGGGGACAGAAATACACAAGAGTAGAGTGAAATTCTTGGGAGGAACTGAGGGGAAAAGGCAGAGAATTAGTTCAGTGCCATGTTTTGTTTTAGACTGGCTAGTGCTGAAAACAGAAAATCAGTGATGGCTGAACATGTTTAAGGATACAAGATTTTGTGCTTTATTTAGTTACACTAAGGCCCCTTTGCACAGAGATGGTAGTATAAGGTGGCTATAGTGTAATTAATAATCAAGCTGTACACTTTGCAATGAATATTTTTAGCAAACGAGAGAGAGAGAATGAATTGATAACCTGTGGTATGATACAGAACTACAAAGATTCTCTTGACATGATTGTGTTTAATATTACTAAACAGAGAGCCTCTTCCCTATATTTCCACAACCTGAATCCTCTTATTATAAAAAGGCACCATAAAAAATGTTTAAACACTTTCCTCACACTGAGTTGCAGATAGAAAGCACAAAGCTTCTCATGCAAGAGTCATGTATTCCATACATAGCAAAGCTGTAAAAAAAAGCTGTCCAACTCATTTGGGTTGACAGGCCAGATCCAGACCATGAAGCTTCCTGAGGGCTGCATGACCCACCTCTGGCAGTGAGGTGAGTGACAGTATTTTTAACCTCTGTGTCCCCAGTGGGGTCTTGACCTAGAAATTCAGCGGTAGAGTGAATAGCAGTGGCATTAACCCTCTGGGCGTTGGTCATAGCAACACAGCTCTGCCATAGATTGTCTGGTCTAATGGGCAATGTGGACGATCATTTGGACAGCCTAGTTAAATATAACTGTATCTATTTAACTGTAGTAGTAATAGACACAGGACATGTACACAAGCGTAACTTTCTCCAACATAAATTTACTTCCCCCTGGCTCAATATGAAGAAGAAATATATGCAATACGAATCTTCTGTTAAATTTATAAGTTGATTTGTTTGTGATTTGGTATCCTTTAAATGTATATGTATATTTGTTAGCTGGTTGTATATAATGTCAAGCTCTCCCCTTTCCCTACTCTCTACTAAATTTATAACAGGTACATTTAATTACCTATTTTGTAATGCGTTTGTTTTGCTTTCTTATTGTATTTTACTTATTAGTTTATATGTAATTGTTTTGTTGGTTTTATTTAATTGTTATAATATGAAAATGAATAAATATAATTACAAAAAATTACTTTCACCTTCTTCAGGGGTATCCTTTTTTTCACAGATGGGTGCTTACTTCAGAGGAAGAGCTGTACACTGTGACCACATTTAGATGAATGCAGATGTTTGTTTCCCAGGGGATAAGTGGCAGCAACATACCTTATGCCACTGCTATTTGTTCCTAGGAAATGCCTGTGTGATGTGTGCTCTGGCTCATGGCAGGTTACTCCGTGTGGGGTAGGGGAGGCTGGGGCCAGCAACTGCGCTGGTCATAGCAGCCTTACCTGGGGTCCTAGGGGCCTCCCAGGGCTGCAACTGCAGGAGGAGGCGTGGCCGGTAGTCAAGAGTGTGGCTCCAGCCAGCCAGGCTCCAGTTTGGGTGGTGCGCAGTGCCGCCATGTGCACTGTTCTGTTTTTTTTTTGGCATGGGTTTTTTTACCCTGGGATTGCTGCAAGGTAGTAGATGGGGAACACCTGCATGTGCGGTGTGTGGTACCACAGACAGGTCTGTGGTGCCGTGTACTGCACATCTGTGCATCTGGATGCGGCCTGTGTGTCTTCTCCATTTCCCCTTGGGTACACAATTAGAAGATTCTGAAATAAGTGTGCTGTGTACACGCAGCCTGTATTTTTGTTCTGTTTTGTTTCAGCTTTATAACTGTGCTGCCAAAAGGATGGTTTTTAAAGGCAAGTAAATGCTGAATGGGATCAATATACTTCAACAGACCTTGTCATTTTAATATATATATTTTTTATTCTTTCAAAAATTCTTTAACAGCACTCCCCAGCCCTGGAGCCTGGCCCTTGCTGCCCCAAGCAGCCTGAATCATGCAGTGCCCTTCCTATGCTCCAGGCCTTGCCACAGAGGCTCCTCTCACCTGTCTGCTCTGCTGAATGGTCTTATTCCACTACAGGCAGGCACCAGGCAGGGGACAGCACAAGGAGAATGAGTCACTACTGCTGCTGCTGCTGCTCCTGCTCTGCCTTGGGAGCCCAGTCCAGTCCAGCCCAGCCTAGCCCAGCCCAGTGCTTCTGCTCCCATGGCCTGGGCAGCAGGATTGGCCCTGTGTACCATGTGCCTGGGGATGGGTGCTCCCTTTATGGGAAGAGGGCATCTTGAGTTATCTTAAACCCTGGGAAGGTCCCCACATGAGCTCCCTGGGGCCACTGCATGTGCAGAGACCTTCTGAGTAGGGGTCTGTGAGGAATGGGGTCCCCAGCGTGGAGCCGTATGCCCCTTGGTGAGGAGGCAGGCATCGGGGTGTCTTTCTGGAAGGTCATGTACTAATAGGGTTACGGGTGAAAGGGACAGACAGTGCAAGGGTTCCCAGCTTTGCTGTTCATTAGGCCAGCATCTGATGGCTAGGAGAGATTGACAAAGGGCTCTTTTTAGCCTTGCTTTTCAGAGTAGCTGGTTGTAGGGCTGAGCTAGTACTCCTGGGCATGCAATGGCCCTGAGAAAAAAAACAGTGCCTGGTCTAGTGGTCATTTCTTTGTACTGGCCAAACATTGTGCATGCACAAAACCCAGCATGTTGCCTTCTGCCTTGTTCATCCTTAATTTTATGACTGAGTACCCTATTGACTTCACTTCTTTGGCATTTATTCCCCAAATATAGATGCTTTGGTGAAAATATATTATGCTTGTACATTTTTAATGATTTTTTTCACATTTTGGTGTTAAAGTGGACTTTACTTTTAAAGAGTTTCACAAAACTAGAGCTAGATAAAGTATTGTATGTATGCTTAAAGGCTTTAACACAGCAAGAGGGGCTGTGGGGGTTATCCATGTGAGTGTTATCCATCGCTGACGTATCTAAGCACTAGTACACACCTTCTTTTTAAACATGGCAGTAATTACATTCCAACAAAGTAGGATGGTGTAGATATCATCTCTGCTTGTTTGTGAAGGACATGACATGAAAGGACAGGCAACATCATGCATGCCCTAGCAAAGCATCTGCTGCAGGAGCCGCAGCTGTGCGACACTACTGCTATCACCATGGTAACAGAGCCAGGGAAAGGCTGATCCACTCTGAACTCTTTCCGTTGCTCTGCACTTGCTGCTAAAATGTGTTGCCTGATGTTTTTTTAAAGTGTACAGTCTCCACAATTGCTCCTGTAAAATACCTGAGCATGTAGTACTGTATTCACCTAGTTATGTTCAAGTCTTTATAAAACAATAAACAATTTAACATTGAAAACATGTTTGATTTAATATTAAAAGCATTAAAAGTAGAAGGCTGATGTGTTTTACCAAATATTTTGTTTCTGAAGTAATAGGGAGTGAGGTCATATTTCAGTTAATTGAAATGTCTGCATTATGGTCTGATCCTGCTCTCATTGAGATCACTTACAAATCTTGAGTAGTTTTAATAAGGACAATGGATTGGGAGCCTAAATTATAGCTATCTACAACATTTATTTTGAATCACTTTAACAAATCTATCGTGTGTTCCTGGTTAAAGAGGAAGGGGATAATAGGCTTGAATTAAGAGAAAAAATACATTCCAATACAAATTTCAAAGCAGAAAATCTATTTTCTAAATAATTTCTACAAAGGCCTCAAGAATCTGGAATCTGATTATTTGAGAGACTTTCTCACGACCTATTCCCTGAGTCTGAAGTGGAATTCAGAACCATGTATCAGGCAACTAGATTTCCTGTATAGTGCACAAAGAGGATTAGGAACCTCAGAATAGGATCCCCAACAGTTCTGCTCACATTTTGGCTGCTTAAAGCTAGCCAACAGAAAATTCTGCAAACTAGTCCCAGACTTTTCTATTTCTCCTTGTATGGAAGTATTTTTAACACTTTAATACATTTTCTCTACTGCCTCCATTTTTGGAATCGTGACATGGAAGGATGAACTTGTTTTGAGGCACTTACATGCTCTGTGACTGCAAAGGATTTTTTTTTTTTTTTTTACTAGAGGTGAATCCTCAGCTGGAATAGTGCTAAGAGGTTGGGCACATTACAAATGCAGATTGACAGATAATGTTACCCATCTGCGTTTGGAAATAGTTATATAAAGATGTCAGTGCACATGCCTCTTAAAATTCTTAATATTATCATGCTTTTAAATGATAGGAGTCCACTCTAATTTTTTTAATCTATGAATCATTCATTGCTCTAAACAGCAAGTGGTGTGGCATGAAACTATATGCCCTAAACTGGTGAGCTGAATAAAACAGATGATCTGGAGACACTACTTTTGATATTAACATTTACTGACAAGTTTGTTACACTACATGAAGCACTGACCTTATTATGCCAATCTCATCTTCAAGCACACTCAGTGCAACAGTGAGGAAGAGGGCAGTTTATTTTTATAAAAGAAATGTGTATACTAAATCATCACCTTCAGAGCTCACTGAAGCAAACAAATCTTTCTCATGCTGGCTGTAAAATTAAAGTCTAGGGTTTTATTTAGCATTCAAAGTATACTGTGAGGCCACCTCCAGATGAGCATGGACGTTTGTTTCCCTGGTAACAAGTATCAGCAGCACACCTTGTGCTGCTGCTACTTACACCTTGTGCCATTGCTACTTGTCCCCAGGGAATGCCCATGCCATGTGCACTCTGCCATATGGCAGGTTACCCCAGGTGGGGTAGGAGAGGCTGGGATCAGTGACTCTGCTGGCCCCAGCGGCTTTACCTGGGGTCCTGGGGGCCTCCCAGGGCTGTAGCCCCAGCAGGAAACTTGGCCAGCAGCTGGAATATTGCTCCGGCTGGCCAGCCTCCAGTTTTGCGCGGCGTGTGCTGCCACCACATGTGTCGCCCTGCTTTTTTTTGGTGTGGGTTTTTTTGACCCCAGGATCTCCCCCTGCAGGAGCACTGCAAGGTAGCAGCGCGGGGGAATGCCTGCATGTACAGTGTGTGGCATCGCAGATGGGTCTGCAGGCCCGCATACCGTAAGTACATGCTCATCTGGACGCGGCGTTAGTCCAGCTGGGCCAGACATGCTGATGTTGTGATTGTGAGTGACGTGAATAAGACTGATAAAATAAATCTTTACACAGAATATTGCAAAAGTAGAAAGCTAGTTATTATTTCAAACTGAATAACTACTCTAAATGAAACTTCTTTACATCTTTTGGGTTTTTTTTTTTTTTTTTAATTTTTAACAAACAAAGTTTAGTAGTCCTGAGGTGTCGATTGATTTCAGAGCTTTTCAGTTCAGCTAGTTCACTAGGTCTAATTTAGCCCAGATAGTAACAGATTTCCGTATGTTAGGGTCCTTTAGCAATTAATTTGAAATTAGTTGGTCCACATCCCAGTCTGAAGAACCCAGCACTGAATCTGTCAGTTCTAGCCAAATACTGCTTATGGTCCATCCTTTCATTCTGAAACGGCTAGTCAAAATCAATCAGTGATTGTGGCTCTCAGGTTGATGGTTCTCAAACTTTTAAAACTCAAGGTACCCCTTTTTTAGAAACAAGACACCCCTCAGAAAATGACACTTCTTAGTTTTCACTTGTTTCTTGACTATGGAAAAATAATAGACCAATACTTATGTTGTAGAGAACTCAGAAAGATCACAACCAGTCAGAATGTTTTTGATACTATGGATTCCTGTCTGTGGAGCCAGACTGAACAGCTTATCACTATTTTCTTTATAATCGCCCTTCAGGGTTGTTGGCTGTAGCCATGTTGGTCTAAGGTCATAGGCAGGCAATGTTCTTTGGGTAGACATGATATCTTTTATTATACCAACTAAATAGTTGGGGAAAAGTTATTTACCAGCTTTCAGGCACAAACACCCTTCTTCAGGCATTGGGAGACTGCTGTTGTTATGAGTTATCTAAGGTAGAAGAGAAACTTTACTAAAGTAAACAAGAAATCTGTGAAGATGCAAATGAGTGGAAGTTTAGAAGAGAAAGGGTAGAGATAGGAGGGGTGGGGAGAAGGGAGGGAAAAGTGTGAAGGAATGCAGGTGGCCAGCTAAAGGCAGGATACCTGGTGTGTCAAATGTCATAAATCCAATGTCTATATTAAGTCCATGATTTTTTGTATCCAGTAGATTTATGAATTGAAGTTCATGGGCTCATCTATGAAAGGTATTTTGTAAGTTCCCTTTGAGGATTAGAACTGAGAGATTGGAGAGAGAGTGATTGTCTTGTGAGAAGTGTGCACCCACAGGTAATTTGATATTTTTGTCATTGATGGATTTTTGGCATGCATTCATTCTGGTACGCAGTTGTTGTTTGGTTTCTCCTACATCTTTTCCATCAGGGGATTTGGTGCACGGGATGAGATATATCACATTTCTTGAGGTGCAGCTGTAAGATCCAGGAATGTTGATGGTTCTGTTGAAGGGTGTAGTTATTGTGGGACTGGTGGAGATGTGTTGGCAGGTTTTACATTTCTTGTCCTGGCATGGTCTGAATCCATTTGGCATGGTTTGGATCATAGGAAGTTTGCTTCTGGTAATGAGGTTAGCAAGGCTTGGTGCTTGTTTAAAGGCTAGGACGGGTGGTTCTGGAAAGATCTCTTTAAGAATTGGGTCTTCTTCTAGTATGGGTTGCAATTCTTTGAGGATTTTCCGTATAGGTTCCAGGGAAGGATGGTATGTCATAACTAATAGTGTGCGATTTGTGGGGATTTTCTTTTTGTACTGCAGCAATTCTTCATGTGGTATCCACATGGCTGTGTCAAAAGTGCTATCTATCTCTCTGGAGGAGTGTCCTTGTTGGGTGACAGTCCTTTTGAGATTAATGAGGTGATGATTGCAGGTATTTTCAGCGCAAAATCGGTGGTATCAGAGAACTTGACTGTAAATTACAGCTTTTTTGGTGTGTTTAGGGTGATTGTTGGTTCTGTGTAGATATGTATATTGTTCCGTGGGTCTCTTGTATATGGTGGTTTGTATTTTACCATTTTGGATATTGATCATAGTGTCTAAAAAGGAAATGTTAGTGTCGGAGTATTCATGCATTTGAAGACTCCTGTCAAAACCACCATTAATCTTTTGTTTTCCTGACTAAACAATTCAGTTCTTCCAATAAAGTTAATGAGAATCTTACAGTGTAAAAGGGAGACACTTTTGAAATCAAGGAGCTACAAGAGCTTTCATAATTTCTGGAGAATCAAATTTTGATCTTGATAAATAGACTTTTCAAAGGAATAGCAAATGTATTAAGAATCACACCAAGAGATAAAAAAGAGGGGAAGAAAAGCTGAAAAATCACACAGGCTTCCTATTTTAAAGCTAACAAAAGAGAAGTCATCTTAAGACAAAGTGAATATTTATGGACATGTATAACATAAGTAATGTGCATATAAACTGCTTTCAAAGTGGCTGAAACTGATTTAAGATAAACCTGGTTGGTTGTAATATAAGACTGAACTGATTTAGGTTAAATCAGTTTATTGAACTTCTGTCCCAGATCCCCTCCAGATTCAAGTTAACCCACAGTACCCAGCATCTCAGGATGCTTTGCACCCCCCCACCCCAGAAACACCCCCTTGCAGGGTGGATGGGCTAGCCTTAGCCTAAGCTGTCTGCACCAGCCCAGCAGGGAGGCTTTAGGTCTGAGCCACTGCAGGCATGTGGCTGCATTTCTGGAATAAAAAATGAATATCTGTTCACTTGCTTATTGGTTCAATCTACACAGTTCAGACTAATATGCAGAGATTGAACTGATTCAGCCTCAGGCTTTTTTACTGTCTGAATTTAGCCAATGACAGCAGCACAGTGTCATGTGCAGGAACCCTGTCCAAAGAAACTGCTGTGTTCTGCCCTCTAGCCTCATCTCTTACTCTTGCTCAATCCTTTCACCACCTTGCCTGTGTCTTGTTAAATATCTGCCTTTGTTTGACCCTCAAACAGACCTTACTCTCCATATGCAGCCTGGATTAATTCAGATGATTGGGCCCTTAGCTCTCACTACCTTTTGTTCAGATCTGTGCAACAAGCAGAAATTCGTCATACAGTGTCCAGTGATGCTAATTTTTCAGTGAGCATCTACCCAGAAAGATTTTATCCATTCTATTCCTTTACTTATTCTCCAGTTGCTGTAACCCATCCCTTTAGGGTCCATTATAGAAGGATTTTCATTTTCAGCCCTGCCTATGGAGAATGCAAAATCCAGTGTCAGGGGTTTTCAACCTTTTTTAATAAGTATACCCTGGTGGCCAGACGTTTGGGGGGGGGGGGGGGGGGGGCGGGCGGGATCG
>NW_005843190.1:160111-173290 GCF_000455745.1 Alligator sinensis
GCCGGCGGCGCCTGCCATGTGTGAGCTTCCCCCCCTCCCCCACTGCAGCCAGCCAGCTGGCTGGTGCCTGTGCAGCCCACAGAGGGATTGGAAAGGAGGTTGTCAAATACTGTGAACTCTGAGTAGATACTATGTTGAAAAAATATTGGGAACTTTAATGTAGCAAAAGAGGTTTCCAAGTGGGAAGACCTATTCAACCTGAACATTAAGTATTTTCCTCTTACACATTGAAGCCCAGATGACTATTCATATAATTTAGGTTAGTAGTTTTTAAGCCAGATATATTTTCTCTCTCACATATTGTGATCTGAGGCCAAAAGATGTGACTGATAATTAAGTCAACTAAACAAACAAAACCTGTGATGTCACTCTCTTTTCTCATTGCAGGCCCCAGCCTCTTTGAATCTGTCTTTTGGACTGTGCTCTTAAGAGCAGAAACTTTCTTTATTTTTCATGCATTATAATGTGCCAAAGACCCCGTCAGCACTGAACTAATAATAACAGTAATCCACTTTGATATTCAAGTCGAAAACAACCACTTATGTTTCTTATCTGTTGTCAGGAAAAAAGAGAAAGAAGCCCAGAAACAGCAACAGATAGTAAAATCCGTATGAAGTCACACTGTGGCTGGGTGGGAATATGTCTACTTTTGACTGGAAATTGATGAGATCCACCCACATAAATCCAAAGACAGATTTTGGCCTAGATGATAATTAGTAAGTACATGTGGTAATGAATAAGTTAACCCAGAAGTCCCATGCTTTGAAATTGTGGTTGATGGGCTTAGTGTTTCTCCCTAGACTGTTGTATTTGATAGGATACAATACCAGTACAGGGACTAGCCAGCTGAGGTCTGGAAATGGCAGACCTTCACTGCCAGATATTGATCACATTCCTCAAAATCCCCAGGCAGTTTCAGGAAGGACTTTCTCAGGAGGAGCTCAACTGTACTTCTCCAACTGATGTAACAGCAATATGGCTGTCTTAGGGACAGATTCTTTTCCACCTATTAGGCATTTAAATAGATTTAAGCACCTGAGTGCAATTCTATTGCCCTGCTGAAGTCCTTGAAAAACAATTAATGTAAAAGGCAGGTGGGCCCTCTTTCTCCTTATTTTTTGTGTCTCAGTCATAAAGGTAAATTGATGGTGTGCTAGAAAAATAGATGCATTCTACTCACAATTTGGAGTAGAATTGCACTACACTCATACATCTACTTAGACACCCAATGGGTGGAATAGAATCTGGCCCTTGGTGGCTATGCAGGAACCACTGCCAAACTCTGTGATCTGTATGATGGTGGTCACAATGCTTGGAGGATTAATTAATGTTGCTCTGATCATCAGTGTAGATGGACATTAATGTTACATAAAAATCAACCATTTCCTGCTCTTCCTTTTGTTCTGTAATGTCTCATTTTTCGCTGGCATAGCCCATCGGCCAGATGGAGCTTCACCATCAGGGCAGAGATGGCTATGCAGTAAGCAACTAACATCTATCCTTGAAATTTATTATTAGATTATTTACATAATTGTTACTGTGCAGTAGAGAAGAACATGAGGGATATTGCAAATAGCTACAAAAAAGGACTTAACGACTAGTGGAAAAAAAATGCAAATTGAGACTAATGCAGTGTCATCTCACTGCCCTTATGTTGCTTCAAATTATATTTAATTTGTCTGTCTTTCTTTTTTCTGAACTTTAAAATGGATTTTTATAGACGATCTAAATGTCAGTTACCGTTACACAGAATAGTTAAACTTCATTTTCTGTTATGCAGTAAGACCTGTCTGGTCAGATGGTAAATATATTACTGTAGAGGAAAAAACATGGAGATCTTTAAATAGCTTCATTCTGTCTCATGTCTTATTCCATATTCGGAATAAAAGGAAAAGTCAGTGAACCGTGTAACATAAAACTGTGTCATGCCTCAGAGGGTAGTCTTCTAATAAGACAATGTGTTTGTCAGACTGAATTTGTTAGTATCTAGTGGTATGAATATAAATCCAAAGTAGGGCAGTCTTCTATCTTGCATGCATGAATTATTGTGTATTCTGAATTTCTTAAGATCTGCAATATTAGCCACCTAATTTCCTTCCAGGGATGTTACATGGATTGTCACTTTTGGGATTATTGTGTAGTGCAATAATAAACCTAGATATAATCTGTTAACTCTGATTATTTACATTTAAATATACACTATATAATAATCTGTGGTATTTGCATCTATACTTTATTACAAAGATATCAGTAAAAATAAATGAACTTCACTCTAAAATCAAGCTGTTTAAACAAAAATGTTTCAAGTGAATCTCATCTCTATAGGGATTTCTGGCCATCTTCATAAATCATGGGTTTATAGGTGTCAATTTGGTAATCTAAGTGTCTAGTAAGTATTGCAAAATTCTATATGTGCATATAGAAACAGTGTGGCAGAATGGTCAAGGTGTCTCCTTACAGATCCAGCAGGCTGAATTTGATTGTTTTTCTGGACTCACACCAAAGGCAGGTACCAAAGGGCAGTGTAACAAGTGAGGCTCCAGGGTTTGCTGTAACACCCCCTAGTGGTTGCCTTGACCCTCCCTGGCTCTCACCTCCCAGGGTCCCACCCTGGTTCTTCACCTGCCACATCTTGTTGTAAAACGTAATGAATGGAGGCTGCCCTCAGAGGCTGCTAAGCCTAAGGTGCTCTCTCTTTCTTTCTCTGTACTAGTTTATGTTCTGTTCACCTTAGGGGCTAAATCCATGGCCTTCTAACATCCCTACAGCCATGTCAGCCTTACAGATGTTACAGCCTTACAGATGTAACTCTGTGCATAGTTCTGTCCCTTGTAGAGGCCTCAGCCTCCCTTTCCTCTGGCTGAGGGCAGGAAAGCTTTAGCCTCCCTTTCCTCTTGCTGCAGACCTCCAGCCCTGGCCCACTGATTCGGGCCCAGCTCTCTCAGTCTCAGCCCTGTCACTTCTCTGTGTCTTTGCACCCCTGGCCCTTGGGTCTCTCACTCTGGGCCCCTGGGTCCCTCACTCTGGGCCAGCCCTCAGACCTCAGGGTGCCTGACCCCAGCCTGGGCTGCCCTCTGTCTCTGCCCTCAGCCTTCGGGTCCCTTATCCTAGGCTGATCTGCTTGTTTCTCCAGTCCTCAGCCCTCTGGTCCGTGACCCCGAGTCACACTGCTCATCTCTCCAGCCCTTAGCTCTCTGGTCATTAGGCTAGGCTGCCTAATGCTGAATGCCAGTAGCAGCTCTTTTGTACCATGGTGGGCCTAGCCCATGCTACTGAAGGTGAACAAATAGGCCTAATGCTGAATGCCCGACCAGGTACCCCTCTGTGGCCTCCAAACCTCCCCTGTAGCCACAACCTGGTCCTCTGGTTTCAAGCTTCAATCCCAATGCAAAATATGAGCTACTGTTCCCCAACACAAGACCTACCCAGCTATGGGTTGTTGCCTCACTTAGGCCAAAAGCTCCTATTAGTTCCCTCTGGGCAGCTCCAGAGAACAGGTCAAGTGCCTGCTAGTCCATCTGCTGCAGGTGTCTCCTTCAGGAGCTCCTCACCTTTCAGCATGCAGGGGCAGACTGCCTGCTGTGGCTCAGGCCCTGGGTTTAAGAGGCTCCTTCATGGAGCCATCGCCACGGGTGTGTATGTGGCAAGCTTCATGGACACCCTGGTCTCCTGCCCCTTCTGCGGACAGAGGGAGACCCTGGCGCACATGACCCTCAAGTACACCAGGCTGCAGCCCCTCTACCTCCACTTCCAGAACCTTCTCCTGAGTTTCTGGTTGCATTTCACTCCCTCCCTTTTTGTTTTTGGTCATGCCATCTGTGGCCCCACCAAGTCCCGGGTCCTCTTGGTCAACCTCCTTCTGGCCCTGGCCAAGTGGGCCCTGTACTTGACCAGGACTGTGGGGCTGCTTTCCTCTCCCTTGTCTGTCCACACTTCTGGGCTGAGCACCAGTGTGCAGTGTCCACCGGCTCCTTGGATGCCTTTGAAGACCAGTGGACCCAGGGGGCTCTGCTCGGTGTCTTCCTCCGGAGAACTTCTTGTCACATTTTGAATCTTTGACCTCCAATGTCACTCCTACCCATTTTCTTCCTTAGTTGTCCCACCAAAAAAAAATATATATCAGTTGTATCTTTCAAACTTTGGCCGTACACACTGGGGGCTATTCGTTAACTAGGTGGACCTTAAGGCCTACGATCTCTGGAAGATACAAATAGGCCCTGGGTTTATATGTCTAGGAGTCACATCCCCTTTTGGTCATGTGCCTTCCCCAGCTTTGTACAGGGTTTTCCTGTCAATCAAGGGCGAGCCTACTCTCCTGCAGCTCTGGCCCCATATAGCCAATTGAGTCTGCTGCATCTTCTTAAATGGGTGGAGTCTCCTGGCTCCCTGCCACAACTCCCTCTTCACCCCTTCCCTTACTCCCACATAACAGGGTCTGGATTCCCTGTTACAGGTGGGTATTTGATCAATCAGACCAGGAAGCCAAGTATGGGATGCTAGTCATTCATTCTCCCATGTGCCTTAAACATGCTAGCCCAGTGCACCACTGCTTGGGCAGATCTTTGACTTTGACTTCTTTTGTCTATGTAAAGTGCTAAAAAAGAATCCCTTGCTCTGTCTCTGCTCAATGAAGCATGCCATAAGGTCATTCAAGATAAAGCCCTAGATCCAATAAAAGACAAATCTTAAAGCAAAACTCAGGCAGAACTGAGGACCCCAAATTCAAAATTGTAATAAAAAAGCTGCTGTTTAGTTTTTGCCTAAACTCCATTGGAACCTTTTTCCCCCCTCAGACTGTAAAGTTCTCTGGGGGCATCTTTACATGGGATTGAGGATAGGGAGGGGGGGCTTTTAATTACAGCGGCCCAGGAGCCTATCTAATTAAAATGCCCATGGTGTCTCAGCGTCATGTGTATTCAGCATCCCACCCTTCAAAATGGCAGCAGAGGTGCTTTAACTAAAGCTCATTCAATGACCTTTAGTTAAAGCACCCCTGCTGCCATTTTGAAATGCAGGGATACTGAATACACATGACGCTGAGGCTGCTGGAGCTTTCTAATTACAATGCTCCAGCACCAGCAGACTTGGTTAATTGAGTCTGCTCTGATTTTCTAATTAGAATGCGTCAAGGCAGACGTCAGGCACATGTATAGGTGGGTGCCTAGTGCTGATGCAACCCTCCTGTTGAAGTTGTGTCACTATGTAGAAAATAATGTAAGACTGAGTGGGACAGAGAGAAGTTAAGGGTCCCAGGACTATTCTGTATTGTATGTAGTGTTGTTGAATGTAGACTACAGAAATTGAATCAGAACTCAGTACTCACCTCTTACATATGAGTTCCCTAACTGCTTGGAACATTGGTTCAAAGTCTCTGATTTTGGCAACATAACATTTCTGCAGAATAACACAACTTCCACAGGAAGCATGGAGAGTGCCACCAACCACGCTAGCATATAGTGCTGGTGTTTAGACCATTTTCTTGCCCTGTTTTTGGAAAGAATGATGGCAGGCTCAGACCTCAAGATAAAACTGTGGATTATGGATCCTGGGTGTATAAGGAGACTTCCTAAAGCCCTAGGTCGGGTGTCTAGGCTCTGAGAAATGAAATGCTGCTTACTACCCATGTCCTGGGCTCTAGGTGACTCCCTGTACAGCACATAGGTGGTTTTGAATCCCATTCTGACATACTTAAGTCTCTATATGCATGGAAGAGGTGACTAATGCAGAATTCTGAATTCTCCTTCAGAGCCAGGTTCCTAAAAGTTAGGCATTTATAATTGGAGCACTGCATAGTTCTTTACTCCATCTAAAGTGATCAGCTATGAAATGCAAATCCAGATCTGGGTCTGGATTAGGTTTAAAGGCTCCATTTTCTCCCACCTCAAATTAAGATCCAATTTTTTTGACTGACTGAAACCTCTCTCTGATTAAAGATAAATGTATTCTTATAAAATGATGTGTTTAAATTATGAGCTCTTCTGAACTGTTAGCATGCGTATCTCTTATATGGGGCTCATTAAATAAAATATGATAATGGGCATTACCTTGTGTCCTCAAGGATACAGCCTAGGCTCGCTGTAACAGGGTCCCTATCCCATTACTGAGAAATGGGAGGCTGGAGAGGGTTATAATACCTACTGTGAGTATAAGCTGGACTTTACAATGTAGAGGGGGCCATTACAAGGCTTAAAGCTCCTGGGGAGCAACTGTCAGACCCCAAAATGCCCAAATCCTGCTATCAAGAATGGCAGTAGAAGTAGGAACTGCAGTCTCCAGAGTGTAAATAGTGGGATGCAGGAGCTGAGCCATAGGCAATTAATTGAGGGAGGCAGCAGAGTGTAGCACGCGGGTAGTCAGTTATTTCAGTTGAAGGGCCACTTGATGAGTTTTGGTGAGCTGTCAAGGGCCTCATAGGTAGCCCTGCCCCTTGACAGTTGCCCTGCTCCTTTGTCGCCATCTTGGCACTGGAAGTCCCACCCTAACCCCTGACCTTTGCCACCAAAAGTCCCTCCCCATGCCCCCTGGAGATACTTCTTTGGGGAGGGCAGGTTGCCATCTTAGAGCCAGAAAAAACCTAATCATATACTAAAAGTCAAACACCTACTGTAATATATTTTAATTTAATTCATGATTTGTGTTTGCATAGTGTATATAGAAGTGATTGCATAATAACTCAAAAATAAATTCTTAGTTTTGTATATTGTGGGGCGGGGTGGGGGGCATGGGTGTGTGTGGTGGGGGTTTATAGTGAGGGGTGTGAGTGCGTGTGTGGGAGGATGTGGGGGTGTGTGGGGTTTTTTTGAGGGTGTGTGGCTGTGTGAGGGGGCATCTGGTATGTTGAGGGTTGTGCATATGTGGGGGCAGGGTGTGGGTGTGAGGGAAGGTGGGAGGGTGTGGGGACCCCCCACATGCTCCCCATGGCTCAGCATCAGAGGCAGGGGCACTCAGGGTGCAGGCACCCAGTGGGATGTGGCTCCTGCCAGTGCTGCACATCACAGCGAGGGGCACAACCTTCCCTGTGCTATCTGTATCGCTGGTGCTCCCTGCCACTCATGCAGCCCCTGCACTCTCACAGCACAGGAGGGAAGCCCCATGTGCTGAAGCTGGCTGCCTTCCCTGCCAGGGCTGTGTGGCAGAGGTGGGAAGCCCCAGGCACTTTCTCCTGGGAGGTGGGGAAGGCAGCTGGCTCCAGCACGCAGGGTTTCCCTCCTGTGCTGTGCAAGTGCTGGGACTGTGCGTGAGTAACAGAGGCCCTAGGGAGGCTGCACCATTCACTGGGATGTCCAGTGCTGGTGGGAGCTATGCCCCACTGGGCACGAGTGCCCTGAGTGCCCTGCCTGCTGCTGCTGCCTCCACCTGCTGGGACTGTGTGCCATAGGGGGAGTGGGGGGAGGAGTCCCCACACCCCCCACCCTCCCTCACACCCACACACTGCCCACCTGAGCTCTGCACTGCTGCCACCCCCTGTCCCCCTGGGTGTGTGGATTTTAATATAAATTAAGTAATATAATGCTTTTAAATATCTGGACTCTAAAAAACAGAAACAAGGCTTCATACCATAAGAAAGTGCACAAGTTTGTGTACATCTATACAGAGTGGACCATGCTTATGCAATAGTGTTTAGAGGCATACCCACTTTTAGGGATGAGCACATTAAAATTTAAGGCTGCATAAACACATTCAAATGTCCTGGGAAAATTCTCTGAGTTTGCTTTTCCTGTAGAAAAACTTTCCAGAAGAGCCCTGGACAGACGTCTCCACTAAGCAGCAGCGAGCTATGGTGCGGACACTGGCCTTTTAGGAGGCCCTAGAGCACCAAGTGGTGTAGTCCAGGCAGGGGACACATGGTCTGCCAGGTCAGTGACAGGGGTGGTAGTGCAGTTTGCTGGGTCAGTAATGGAGGTTGGGAGGGATTTGTTTGGTCATTGGAAGCAGGGGGCTGGGGTCTTGGCTGGACCTGAAAAATTCAGAAGCACAATACACCCCCTGGCCGCGTCCAGATGAGCACAGCCATGCAGTATGTGGTTCCACAGACACATCTGTGGTGTCACATATCGCACATTCAGTTAGTTGTTCTCTGTGTTGCTCCCTTGCAAGGTTTTGGATAACTTGGGGTTAAAAAACTCACAGAAAAAAAAGGGAAGTGGTGCATGCACAGGCAGCGCGTGCCACTCAAAAGCAAAGCCGGGCCACCTGGAGCTTTGCTGTGGCTGCTGGCCAGGCTCCTAGCGGCAGGCCACTACTGTGGCCCCAGGAGACCCCCAGGATCTCAGGTAAGGCTGGTGGGGCCCGACCAGTGCTGGTCCCAGCCTCTCCTAGCATCCTCTGGGATAACTTGTTGTGCCCCAGAGTGCATGTGTCATAGGCATTCCTCAGGGACAAGTAGTGGCAGCACAAGGTGCACCATTGCTAGTTGTCCCTGGGAAACCAAACATCTACGTACGTATGGATGTGGCCCCTAAATGCTTCATCGTTGGGTTTTCCCAGCCCAAAGCATTCAGGTGGCACGTTCTGCTTCCTGCTTAGCTGAGATTGACACACTGTCTCCCTGGACACCTGGAAGCCAGGATGGGAAGGGCAGGAAGCAAGGCTCTCTGTGATTCTGGAGGACTGTTCTACAGATGGGTACCCTCACAGGTGTTCAGTCTCCCAAGAGATATTCTTGGGAATATTCATCTCACTTGAATTGCTCCCGAGTTATTTTTCCTAGTGTGTCCATTTTTATTCAGTGAGAAAAAGCCTGAACATCTGTACACTGATGGTTTCTTCTGGGAGGCCTTAGGCTATATACAAAGTTTCTCCTGGGAGATTGCTGCTTTCCCAAGAGAAACCATGCATGTACATATGTTCATTATTTTTGTCCCAGAGAAACATGGCTGCTCTGGGAGAAAAATAGCTTGGAAGAGTTAAATAATTTCCAGGATAGTCTCTCCTAGGAAAGTGAATGTCTGTACATGCTGTGACTTCTCTCATTTCACAAGTTGTGGCCTCCCAGGCTAGTGGTAAGTTTGACCTAGTAATTTTTAAAGAATATAATACAATCATGAAAAGACATTCCATTCATAGAAAGAGAGAGAGAATGCTGACACCCAGAGGCAGAATAGTAAGATGATTTTTTTTTTAATTCAGTGTCTTTTTGGTATCAGTGTAACACAAAACATTTGGGAGGTGTTTCTAAATTGAGTTAAGAGAAGTAATGAATGATAGGGAATATGACTACACCTTTATGTAACACAAAATTCAAGGGCATATTAGCAGAAAGAGTTAGGAGACAAGGTCCAGCAGTGACAGTAATTTGCAAATGAGATAATACCAGTGCATTCTTCTATATAGATAGACTATATTCCTGCAAAAATAGTCTAAAGGAAATGACGTGTATGAAGATTGGAAACATCACCTTCCCTGCTTCTCGTCATATAGGGAATGCCTTACCTGCACTGATCCTCAGACCCACTATTGCTACCTCTTTCAAATACCTTTATAAGACCTGATTGCTGTGATGTCTGCCACATTTATTTAATGTACATGTAAATTTTAAGGTTGAAAAATCAATCATTTGAAAGATAAGAAATGTCAGAATCAGGGTGGTCTATGCAAACATTATTATACAGACTTTAAATACATGATCACAAGATCTTTCCACAGAATTCCTGCCTCATTCAGTGCACAGACTGTATGATGTTCACTTAATGAAAAAGGTCAAAACATCTGTCCTGAGCCTGCAAGTTGGTCAGAATGGTTAAGGGGGGCTTTGGTAGCTAGTGGTATGAAAGGGAGCAATGTGGCTAGAATCATACATATCCTCTCACCTTTGACTTCCCCAGCCCAATTAATCAGCTAGAGATGGCTGTTGGCATAAGTTTGGAGGACCCCACTGTGCCAGTCTTCAACCCTCAGTACTCCCTGGCCAGATGAGAGGAAAAACATCAAGAGAGGGTATGAGGGCCCCCATGGTATCCAGCTACTTGAAAAATCAAAACTCAAGTATTGTTTGGTCATCCTTTGTTTCTGATGCTGTGAGAAGTCTGGGCTTTCATTTCTTCCTCTTCCTGTCAGTATTCCCCCATCTACTCTACCTCCTACTTTTTGCCTGCCACAATTTGATGGTAACTGGTGTGTATTCAGAGAGAGGATGCCCTTGAGACTGAGGTAGTCCTTTCCTTGGTACCTTAGGGTGATTATCATTGCGTCCTTGCTGTCCCCATAGCCACACCTTGCTGATGGCTCTCTGTCTGTCCCTTTGGACTCTCCTTCTCATACTCTCTCTACACAAGATCAGCACTGGACTCATCAGGCCACAATCCTTGTTTGGGCTTCAGCCTTTTTCGCTTCGGCCTCTTTTTGTCTAGCTGAGACCCTTCTGCTCAGGTTCGTTATTTCGGGACCTGGCCCACTGGGCCTCAGCCCTGAAAAGGAGGATGCCTGCCAGGTCTCCAATGCCCCTAGAGCCACTCCCAGTCTTCTAGGACTTTAACTTAATTCCCAAAACAAAAAAGAATCAGAGCAAAAGGGATTAGTCATCTTGTTACAAGCTGCTTTAACCCTCCAGGGTTACAGCAAAGGTAGCCATTGTCTGGAGCTGCTGAAGCTTCCCCAGCTCCCTGGACTTTCTCTTACTCCCACAACCACTGCCTGCAGGCTAAAACCTTCCTCCCTCCCGGCTCAGGGTCTGGGCTGATATCCCTAAGCCCTGCCTTCATTTGTCACATGGCCACTGCTCAAGGGAGAGAGAGCTGTCCAGGTGTCCCTACTCAGCTTAATAGGTTGCCTAGCTTCCCCTGCTTTGCAGCCCTTCCCAGCTCCTTAGCTGGTAGCTTTTGGTTTCTTTTGAGCTGCCTGTTGCATCCCTTAGTTTGAAGTCACAGAAGTTTGGCTTCCAGGAGGGGTCTGCTGCCCTCTCCTCCTCTTCCAATGCATGCAAGTAACAGGGTTTGGGTTCCCTGTTACAGACCCTCTATCAATGTCTGTAAATCTAGCTGTGCTAGTGAATGGTCCCTTCTTCTATACCTCATCCATTGGTTTCCTCTATCCTGTGTAGAAGCCCTACCCTCCACCCTATGGATTTCTTCTCAGGATTAAAAGAACCTGGGATGGTCACACAGTTATTCTGATAGAAATACATGTGTTTGCACACTTACTAATCTGCTTTTTTTCCTGGACAAATCTTACCTTCACAAATCACGGTGGAAAGCAAATAGATGAGGTGGACTCCGTTAGACAGTATTTACAAAATCACTGAACTTTTCATATAACTTCCCAAGTACATAGACACTATCTGCAAAACTGCAGACAGGAGCATCTTATTCCAGGTATCTTGGATATTCTGTCTAGTACCGATGGAAGTAATTGAAGTCTCATCATGTTGGACCTGACAAGGGGGCGAACCTTTCCACACTAGCAGGCTGGGGTCAATGGCAGGGATCTCTTAAGATTTTCCATCTGTGATTCTAGAATTACTGCTGTAGTGAGAGCTGCATGAATCTTTCCAACCACCAGATGGCAGACACGAACAACATCAAGGCATAGTATACTGGAGGATATGTAATTTAACAGAATAGTGGTATTTGCTAGCTTGCCAGCCAATCAATGAATACTTAAAAGGCTAGTTGATCTGTCTGTGTTTATCAGTCTTGTAGGCCTCAATACAACCCACTATCCAAGTTAACAGGAGTTTTTCTATTGATTTTTGATGGGAATCAAATGAGCCCTTCCAGAAGACTGGTGTTAAGAGTAGCATAACAACAATTAGGCTGATGATATCAAATTTCAAAGTAGCAATTAGGAATTTGAAATAAAGATTTTTAAAGCAGCACATCTGGTAGATATGAATTTTAGCATCCCAATATTATTAAGGTGACTGATTCTTTTGGAGGCAGGCTCTGTCTTTTCATTTCATTTTCTGACCAAGTACTGTATTTACCTGAATCCAAGGCAACATTAAACTGAAGATGACCCTGTCATGACCCAAAGGCATGATTTTGTGTGTGCTTTGGCACCAGAATTATCCCCGCCGAGTTGCAGCTTCATTGCACGGGAGAGTTTCCTGTTGCAGAGGAAAACCCCGGTGCAAGAACGAGTTTCCCGCCTTTTCTGCAGCTTCTTTTGCAGAGTGCATTGCTCATGTTGTGAGAGGAATGCACGGTGCAAAAGAGTTCCCGCCACCAGTATGCAAATTCGTTCCCCGCTATTGGCTAGTTCTAAATTATTCACACGTGGCGGCTAACGATTGGCCTGTTAGCCGTATAAGAGGCTTGAGCGGTTTCCGCCCAAGCCGGAGACGACTCCACATCCATCTCGTGGGGACTCTGGGTACACGGCAGGGTAATAGAAACCCTGTGTGAGATCCAGAGGAGCTTGGTGGCCTGATCCACCGCCCACCTCTTCCCGTCTTTGAGCGTGACTTTTATAAGACGTATCTACGATTTCCATTTTGGTGGCTCGTTCACCCAGAGCATCCGGAGCTCTGTACCGTGGAGCCTAGCAACCTCCACGAGACCATCTGTGTTGTCTGTCTGTAACTGCAACTCAAACAAGTTTTCCAGCCTACACCACTGCCATCTCGGTGTAAGTAAACAATCTTTAATACTACCGATACGTGTTTGTGCCTAATTCCAGCTCGACGGCCTCCCCTCTCCGACCCGGCGTGCCCGGGCTGCTGGCCACAGCCCGCGTGCAGCACGGAAAAGGGCTCGGGTCGCTCCCGGCCCGCACAGACCCTACAATAATTAGATTCCATACATGGAAAATGTATAAAATTTGTTATAATTTTCCATCTATAGAATCTAATTATGGTGGGTTCATCTTAAATGTGTCCTGCCTAGCACTGCAGGAGGGAAAGCAGTGACAGGGGGCCAGGCAGAGGGGGTGGGGGGGCAGGCAGTGGATGAGTCGAGGAGCTTGACTCTTCCCCTGCTCCCAACACCTTGCCCTATGCCACCTGTCCTCTCATCCCCCCCCGATCTCCCAGCATCTGCTGCCTGGTTTCCCTGCTTCCCAACCCCCCTCCCCACTCCGCTCCACCTCTGCCCTCCTGCCTACCCCATTCTCCCTCTCTACTTTTTACCTTTGCTGTCTGGCAAAGCTCTGGCCCTGCTCCAGCCTGGGGCATAGAGCATGTTTGCTCCAACTTAGTAGCAGCAGCAGCAGTGGTACTGTGCACTCTAGGCTGGAAGGGGGCCA